>NW_023994501.1:110000-318110 GCF_015586225.1 Lucilia sericata
TTTGAACACAAAACTCAGAAAAATAAACATATTTAAATGAAAAGGAGTTTAAAATGCCCATTGCATTTATATTAAGTTACAATTGTATTAAAAAATGCAAAAAATAATTATTTAATTTATTAGAAAAAAATTTAATTCGATTTACTTTCGACTAGATTTGTGTACTCGGTTTTAAAACTAGAAAAATTATGAGAACTCGTTTTTAAACGAGAAATTTAATCGGACTCGGTTTACAGAACAGACAGGATTATTTTAATTTAAAATTGTTTGGTAAAAAAAATTTCTTGCTCTCATTTGGTTTAGGAGTTAAAGACATTTAATCCTATATATGTATATATCGCCACCTGAAACACAAACGGTGCTAACTAACCAAAAATTCAAAATCGATTTTTTTGTTGATAATAATGTATTGCAACAAAACATATGTCCACACAAAAATTGGACTACTCCGAAGAAAATTAGCGATTTCATTGACAAAAAACAAAAGGCCCTCTCTACAAAAACATTGAAATATTAAAGGTAAAAAGTTCAATTTATCCATTTCTATATACGCCATTGTCAACTATCATAATAACTGATAGGTTTCACTATTAAACAATTTGTTTATTTACTACAAATAAATCGCGATAATAGAAACAAACTTTAGGCACAATTTTGCAATCACAATATGCAAAAACTACTATGCCGATTTACATGAAATTTTGCATACCGATAGGTATAAGCTCGGAAAGAACTATAGGCTATATATAAGATCTTGATCCGATGCCACGCTCCTCGTACGCCCACTTTTTATAAAACTATCCTTACCTATATCATATCCTATAATTATATGAAAGAGAATGTCTGGTTGTTACGCTTTCACGGACAAACTATTGAACCGATTTACATGAAATTTAGAACACTAATAGTTCAATTCTAAGTGGAACAATAGGCTATATAAAATCATGATATGACGTCACGATTCTTCTTATGCTCACTTTTTTCTATATAATTGTTAAACAAAATTTTCATTCGAGACCTACAGAAAGCTACTGAATTGATTTACATGAAATTTGGTATACCGATAGGTCTGACATCACGAGAAACTAAAAACTATATAAGATCTGGATCGGACGCCACCCCCTTTTTACGCCAACTTAATAGTTCTATTCTAAAGTGAAATTAAATTTTTAATGACAATAGTTCTATCGTGGAAGGTTAGGTTAGTTTGAGGAAGAGAATGTTTAATACATCAAATCCGAATAAAAACACCTATACCAATAATTTCGGACCTGCTGTGATCTTAATGAAATGCAATGTCCTTTTCCCGTCCATTTTTGTCACATTTATAATGCTCATGATATATACTTCTTATAGTATATGAGAATTATTATTTAGGTAGATAAAATTTTAATCAAAAATTTTTTTTTATTTGAAAACTCTAAAATGTTTGTAGGTCCTTAACTTACTTTACGATTAGGTAAAATAAAAATCTGTAATCAATTTAATTTATTATCAAAAATCGATTTTCACCTAAAGCGTAAAATCGGTTGTAGATTCGTATATCCCATCACTTATATTTTCCACGCGAAAACTATTCTTATTTCAAAACCTGTAATCCGCTGTATATCTTCAAAAAATAACTATTTTAAAACAGAATCGGGTGTAGTTTACTACGATCGAGAAAATAGCACATGGAATTTTTTTATCAAAATTATATTGTTGTAGATCCGTATAAATTACTCCAATCACTTATATTTTCCACCGGAAAACTATTTTTATTTCAAAACCTATAATCTGCTATGTATCCTCAAAAAATAACAATTTTAAAAGAGAATCGGATGTTGTTTCCTACGATCGTGAAAACTATAAACTATATTAGATCTTGAATGAGTGTCTACGATGCCACTTTGATATGCAGTACTGAACAAAAACCGCTCCTAAAATAGGGTAAATAATATATTCATATTACATTCTTCACGAAAATTCAAATTTTAAATCGGCTTTGGTTCCTTATGTATCACTTAAATCTACAAATATATCTAGAAAATCGTTTAAAAATTACTTTAAAAAACTCTCAATTCGAGAAAACAATAATGATCCGTAATTACTCATATTTTCCATTCAAATCGAGTTTTATATCAAAAATATAAAATTTAAATTTATTGTTAAATCGAGATAACAATAAAAATCTGCAACAAGTTAAATAAATGCAACCCAAATCTAAAAACCTATGATATGTATTTGACTACTCATTAGAGTGTCCTAAAAGACAGCACTTTTGCAAATATTATATAGGTAGACCTCTCAAACGATGCATATAAAGCATTGTTCATATAAAATGTGGATGAATTCATCTTTCTATATCTTTTTATACTTTTAGAAAATTATCCACCAAAAATTCTGCACCTATGTAGCACGGTATTTATTCTAAGCTTTTCAAATTAAATAATGATTTTGAATAATTCCAGCACACATTTTCCATTTACCATTAACAAATTCCGAAATTTTTAAATTAGAGGAAGATGTGGATATTTTAATAAGTAAATTTATTTGGGTAACTTTTTGTTTATTTAACGATATTTGACCGTTATTTCTTCGGATTTAATAAGCCAAAACTTTAGTGTGGATGCATAAAAGCTAATGAATAAAAATAATATTTTTAAACATACTTTTTTTATAATGGATGTAAAAAACGGTGGTTTTGCTCTTTAATCAACAACTCAAAATTGTTTGTCAAATTAAAAGTAATTTTGTTTTCTCTGTCAATATTGAAGGATTCTTCATATTTCCTAGGACAGAAAAAAACGTAATTTTGTTCTTTTTAAAGGGATTTTAAATCGTTTCAGAGTTTTTTCAATTGCATGTACTTTTTCAAACAGCAAAAAAATCGCATGGAATTTTGTACGGTAAATGGTACGTATTTTTGAAATTAATAAAATGCCCCCGAAGACTTTACACAAGGGGCACTACAATTCAAAGTACGGTGTGACATAATTTAATGTGAACAGTTCTTTAAATCTACTGCACATGGAAAAAAATAAAAGAAACAAGTTAAAGTGCTATATTCGGCTGAGCCGAATCTTAAATACCCTCCACCAGCTATTTTTATAGTAATACTTTTTTAATAGATCAAATATTTGTAGAAATAAGTTTTCTCATGTCTTAAATGGAAAAACCCCAAGATTTAAACAGCTTAAATCTGTTACAATTACAAGATTTATTGAACATTACAAACCCCATTTTCTTTTATATTTTTATAGCGACCTAAAATATGCTTTAACGATATTTAATAATGTGCATGTGTGTGAAAGATTTAAGGATTTTCAAAATACATATATATAATTTTGTTCTACACAAATTGATAATGCAATTAGTTAAATACTGTTAAATTGCTTTTAGTGGAAGGACTTAATATGGGAGATATGACCAATTATAAACCGATCGTAAAAAATTCTTTAAGCAAAATTTCTGTACATAAAAGCTATATTTCAGTCAAATTTTGTATCTATATTGTAATTTAGTAATAAGTAATGTGTGTTCAAGTGATTTTCTGAAGGGACATTTGCATGGGACCGACCGCACCCATGTTATGGACCTAATATTAATATAATACTAATATTTGTGCCAAATTTTGTATCAATAGCTTTATTTGGTAATGAGTAATGTGCGTTTAAGAGATTTTCGTAAAGGCGCTATGACCAATTATGTATATAAAGACAAAATTTCAAAATTCTGTATCTATATCATTATTTGGCAATGAATATTGTGCATTTAAGTGATTTTCTGGAGGGGACCTAGTATGAGAGCTATGACCAAATATGGACCGATCGTAAAACAATTTTATAGTGTAATTTATGTATATAAGAGCAATATTTGTGCTAAATGTATGGATATCAATATTTTGTAATGAGTTATGTGCGTTTAATTGATTTTCGGGAGGGAACCTTGTATGGGAGCTATTACCAATTATGGACCGATCCGAAAAAAAATTTCATAGTAATATTTCTGTATATGTGAGCAATACTTGTACCAAACTTTATATGCATATCTTAATTTAGTAATGAGTTATGTGCGTTTAAGTGATTTTCGGAAGGGGACCTTGTATAGAAGCTACAGTAAATCTCAAAAATAACTACATATACAGAAATACTGACAATTGGTTTTATTTAAAAAAGGATATTATTTTTTCAAAACTCAAAAAAGTAACACATTTATTTTTTAAAAACAATTATGATAATTATTATTCACTACTTTTTTCCGGGTTATTTTGGTTACTTGAGTTCTTATTTAAGGTGTAGTTAAATAGGTGCAAAATTTACGTCACAAAAATAAGTATACAGATAATTTCAATATGTATTTGGCTTAATGATATTAACAAAATTCATGAAAATTTTACCTGTTTGAATGTAATTATTTTATAATAAAATGTTCTGTATACTATAACATGCAAAAAATTCACTTTTTGTTCCGAAAAATTGAAATTTTTGATAATTGATCTGAATAATATTTATAAGAGCATTTTTTCCTATTTAAGAACATCTGGCTATTTATACCGCCGGAGTTTTGGATCGGGTATTCAATAATATCCCTCGTCTGTTCATTATGATGCATTGTCAATAACTTACACTACATATCGGTTCTGAAATTGATTATTGTCTAAAATAGTAAGATTTTTATATTAAATCAGGCTCAATTGGTGGTATGAATACGAATTGAACAATTTTGAACACGGATACATCTTAATTTGTTGCTAGAACAAATAAAATGTCCGATCCATAAAACATGGTTATTGTATCGAGTATATCAAGATATGATTGGTAGCATTATTGTATGCTTTGGAAATCGGAGTATTTGGAAAACCTGTTTATATTAAAGGAAATATATAGAATTATCCAAATTTTAAAGTTTATGTTGTAAGTCTTAAGAAATCGGAGTTAAATTTCGGTTTTTTAAGAACGTACTGTGTTCAAAATGGCCAAATCCATGCATATAACATTAATTTCGAAATAACAACTCTTTTCAAAAGTTAAAAATTATATTTCCAATGCATCATTTGGAGGGTTCAATGACCACCAGATCCAAAATCCGGGGTCTAAAGTGGAAAAAAATCTTAGAAATTAGAAAAAACTTAAAAAAAAAATTAATTCCGGAGCCAATCGTCCCAAATTTCAAGATTTCGGAACTAAAAGTAGATTTTTTCCAAGCTATTGTGAAAAAATATTTTATTAAAAGGTAATTATATTAATACAAGTAAAATTTTCATAAATTTTGTTAATATCATTAAACCAAATATATACTGAAATGATCTGTATACTTACTTTTATGACGTAAATTTTGCACCTTTTTAACTTCAGCTTAAATGAGAACTCAAAGAACCAAAATATGAAGAAAAAAAGTAGTGAATAATAATTATCATAATTGTTTTTAATAAATAAATGTGTTACTTTTTTGTTTTTTGGAAAAATTATATCAGTATTTCTGTATACTTACTTTTGTGATTAACTGTATGTCCAATTATGGAGCGATCCAGAAAATTTTTTCTCTCAATGAATTGACATAAGATTTTAAGTTGTAAAATTTTTATGAAGATATCAACATACTGACGGAAGTTATTAACAAAAAACTCATTTTCCGGAAATATGTACATTTGAATGGGAGGTATATGAAATTATGGACCGATTTTGGCAATTTTCAGCAAGAATCAAGATATTGTGTAGAAACGAATATATGATGACTTTCATGAAATTATCTTGCATAGTTTTCGAGAAAATTACATCAGAATGTGTAAAAAATGCTTATTTTTTCGGAGTTGTTTTAAATTTTGATTCATAACTTTTCTCGATGTTCATTTTCAATACCAAACTGTACCGGAATAGTGAATATTTTGGGTGAATTTGGTTAAATTATCTTGCTTCGTTTTAATGTGAGCGTGTTTTACACAGACAGACAAACGGACAGACGGGCATAGCTAAATCGACTCAGAATTTCATAAGGACCCAGAATATATATACTTTGTTGGGTCTCAGATGACTATTTCTTGGTGTTACACGCGGAATGACAAACTTATATAAACCCTCTATCACCACTGATGGTGGTGGAGGGTATCTATACACAGAACATACTCATGTCGAGTTAAATAATAAATTAGTTAAATAATAAATTATGTGGCATTAAGTGGTTTTCAGAAGTGAACCTTATATGGGAGCGAGATATGGACCGATGCTGAAAAAATTCCTTATATGGAATGTAACCAATTATGGACCGATGTGGAAAATGTTCACGGATGATTATACACAAAACAAATTCACGTCGAGTTTTACCCTGATAGCTTTATTTATCAATAATTATGCGCATTTGAGTGATTTTAGGATGTGGACCTTATATGGGAGCTAGTACCAATTGTGGACTGATCCGGAAAAAATGTCACTAATTGATTTATATCAATATACAGAACATATTCACCTCGAGTTCTACCCTGATAACTTTATTAATCAATGAATTATGCGCATTTGAGTGATTTTCGGATGTGGACCTTATATGGGAGCTATGACCGATTATGGACCGATCCGGAACAAATTTCGTAGAGTAATTCATATACACACAAGACAGATTCATGTCGAATTTTATCCAGATAGCTTTATTTATCTATGAATTAAGCTCGTTTAAGTGATTTTCGGATGTGAACCTTATATGGGAGCTATGACCAATTATGGACCGATCCGGGAAAAAATTCCTTAGAATGATTTATGTATATACAAAACATATTCATGTCGAATTTTATCCCGATAGCTTTATTTATCAATAAAATATGTTCATTTAAGTGATTTTCGAAAGTGGACCTTTTATTGGAACTATGACTAATTGTGGACCGATACAGATCTCCGTAGTTTACAGTCCGTAGTTTTGATTCCTGTTCATATAATGTCAATATGTACAAAATTTTGTGTTGATACCGATATATTTGAGGATGTTATTAACGATAAATTAATTTCCGGGAATATGTACCTTTGTATGGGGGCTATGGGAAATTTTGGATCGATTATTACAATTTTAAACATAATTAATCTATAGATGAAAAAAATAATCTGTGACAAAATTTGTCGAATTATCTTTGGTAGTTTCTGAGAAAACTACTCAAGAATTAGGGAAAAAAACTTAATTTTTTTTAGGTAGTCTGAAATTTTTACTCATAACTTTTTACGTTGTGAACCGATTTTGCTGATTTTCAATACCAAACTGCTTAGGAAAACAATGAATATTCTCAGTGAACTTGGTTGATTTAATTTGCTTAGTTTTAACGTGAGCGTGTTTTAACCAGACAGACAGACGGACATAGCTAAATCGACTCAGAATTTCATAAGGACCCAGAATATATATACATTGTTTGGTCTCAGATGAATATTTTTTGGTGTTACACACGGAATGACAAACTTATATATACCCTCTATCACCACTGATGGTGGTGGAGGGTATAATAATTTGAAAGTGCCCTTAGTTCCCTACCAGTGGTTGAAAATGCTGATTTCAGTATAATTTCTCAAAAAAAGTTTCTTTAATTATTATTACTAGTCAAAACTTCCTAATTTAAGCTCATTTCAATTTCTAAATTTTTAAGGGACTTTTTGGTCCAGAAACTGACTTTAAGGATTAAAAAAGGCAGAAAAATATAATAATTATTTTATCGTTATAAGCTCAATTTTGATATCTATATCCAAAAAAGTCATTACAGATAGAAATATTATCTTTACTTTTCGAAGAAACCCGGGCAACGCCGGGCGCACGCAGCTAGTGAATTATAATACAATGTAGAATATCTTCCGCATTATCTATCCAATTTTATTTTTTATATATCATTCGAAAGGGCTTTTGAAAAGCTTTCAAACGATCTATTACATAACCCCTTCCATTATCCCATTGAGCGCCATCTCGAAAAAATTTAATTTTTATTTAGGATTTTTATGCAAATTTAAGAATTTCTCTTTAATTTACGATATGAACACAACATATAAACTGAAAAATTTAATAGAAGATAGAATAAGCTTTCATTTGATGTACACTGCAATTCTTAGCCCATTTAATGCCTTAGAATTATTGAGTTAAAAACTTAGTTTCAAAAGATTTTTTTATACCTCCACCACCATCAGTGATGATAGAGGGTATATATAAGCTATGTCCGTCGGTCCGTCCGTCTGTCTGTGTAAAACACGCTCACGTAAGAACGATGCTAAATAAATTAATGAAATTCGGCGAAAAGATTCATAGTCAGTTTGGTATTGAAAATAAGCAAAATGGGTTTACATCGGAAAGAGTTATGAATCAAAATTTAAAAAAACTCCGCAAAAATTAAGCTTTTTTAACACATTGTAATACAATTTTCACAAAAACTATGCGATATAATTTCATAAAAATCGGCACACAATTGTTTACATATGATAGCTTAACTCCTGTTAAAAATGGGCGGAATCGGTCCACATTTTCATATACCTCCCATACAAATGTACATATTCCCGGAAAGTTCATTAATTGTTAATAACTTCCGTTAGAATGACAACATCTTTACAAACTTTTACAAGTAAAAGTTTTATGTCAATTGAATTCATATAGAGTTTATGAATGGGTCCATAATTGGACGTAGCTCCAATACAAGGTCCCCTCCCGAAAATACGTTAAGCGCACATTACACATTACCAAATAATGTTATCCATGCAAAATTTTGCACACATATAACACATTATTAAATAATGGTATCCATAAAACTTTTGGCACAAATATTGCTTTTATATATAGAAATTATACTATAAAATTTTTTCACGATCGGTTCCTATTTGGTCATAGCACCCATACAAGGTCCCTCCCAAAAATCACTTAAACGCACATAACTCATTACCAAATAATGGCATCCATACAAATTTTGGCACAAATTTCTGTACAAAATTTGCCACAATTATTACTTTTGTATTTAAAAATGTAATTTTAAAATTGTTTCGCGATCTGTCCATATTTGGTCATAATGATAACCTTACAAAATTTGGCACAAATATTGATTTAGTTTACATAAATTTTATTTAAAAAAAATTCACGATCGGCCCATATTTTGTCATAGCTCCCATATAAGGTCCCCTCCCAGATATCACTTAAATTCACATTACTCATTACCAAACAATGATATCCACGCAAAATTTGACACAGACATTACTTTTGTATACAAAATGTTATTTTAATTTTTTTCACGATCGGTTTATAATATGAGTCCGATCTGTCCCATACAAAATCACTTAATGCACATCACTTATAACCAGATAGCTATTATAGATACAAATTTTGACAGAAATATAGCTTTTATTTACAGAAATGTTATTGTAAAACCACTTTAACCGTATATAATTAATACCCTTATTCAATAACTTAAACGTTCGTTATGTTACCGTTCTTAACATGAAATTGTATTCCATAAACATTTTTTGTAAAATGTTATTTTTTTAACATAAAAGTGCTCTGTTAATAACGAAATGAAATGTCAATTTCAACGATAAGTTTTTCGTAGTAATATTTTCTTAAACAGCGATTTTTGCAAATTAGAACATTTAGGGGTAAAAAAGGCAAACAACGGGTAAAACAGGTTTTTTAGTACACACATTAGAGATACAAGAAAAGTATATGGGTGTACGTTTAGGGTATAAAAATGTGTAAAAAAGATGATTTTGGTACCTTTTATGGCCGTTTATAACTTTTTAACTAATAAACAGCTGGACCGATTTTCATGATATTTTCACAATGTCTTCCTGTATGTCTAAAAGGAATTCTTTTTATTTCGAAATTTCAATGTTCTAAACTTATAAAAATTGTGCATCTGGTAAATTTGAATTGATTATCAAATTCACAAACCAATTTTAAAACTGTTGTTATTATAGAATACAAAATATTAATGTTAACGCTTTTGTTTCTGTACATTTACAGAAACGATCGAAAAATCATAGAATAAGGGTATAAATGTAATTTGTTAAGTAAAATTAATTTAGTATAAACAAACTCTAAACAAAAGTACACATATCTTAATTTCCTTAAATATTTCACACACATGCATACCTGGAAGTTATTAAATATCTTTAAAGCATATTTTAAGGCGCTATAAAAGAGTATACAAAATGTTTAAATTTTTTGCTTGCTGTGTTAGAAAAGATGAGAAACCCTATTTCCACAAATATTTGATAACCTGAAAGGTTATTAATATAAAATAAGCTGGTGGAGGGTATTTAAGATTCGGCTCAGCCTAATATAGCCCTTTAACTTGTTAATTAATTCATTTATTTCGGACTTCTAGTTATTATATTCATATTTAAATTGAAAAATATGATTTGCTTAAACCAATTTCTAATAATATCATACTTTTTTATTCCATATATTTGTGTTAAATACATAATTGACTTTTTGTTAGGAATTTTTCTTTGTGGAATAAATAAAAGAAAAAATTAAAAAAAATTACAAATTATTTGAAAAAATCGCGGGATTTTTCACCTGCTGTGCTTTCCTAGATAATACAGCAAAAAGTTCATAAAACTTTTAAATTATTTCACAAAATGTTAGGATTTTTTCTCTGTTCGATAAAATAAAAAATAAAGAAAAGTGAAAAATTATTTAAAAAAAAATCGCGCGATTTTATCAAATAATTTTTCGCCTGTGGCGCTTTTCAAAATAATACAATAAACAATTCAGAAAATTGCGACGCTTTTTAACCTATTAGTGCAACACGTTTTTTGTATGTCTAAACTTCAGAATTATATGTATTTATGAAAGTCTCGGTCCTTACTTTTCACTTGAAAAGATAAAATATCAAGGTATAAAAATGAAGAACTTTATTTATTTATTTTTTTTTTTTTTGGACTGTAATGCGTTTATATTACATTAAGAAAACATTTTTTTTAAATAAAAATTATTATCATTTGGTAAATACTAACATTTAAAATTGATTTTTTTAAATATAAAGGGTTAACACTATGTTATAGGCACCAAGTGAAAGCTAATTATGTTCTTTATATAATACTTGGGAAATGTATTATATCGGCCACTTTTCGAATTATGGGCACTTTTATAAAAGTTCCGATAATTCAAACCCCCTTTTTTTACTTTTGGCACTCAATGGGTTAATAAGTCATATAATATTGTACATCATTTGAAAGACCTTTCCACGACCTTTAATTTTTTACAATCGAGCAAGCCATTCCCGAGATTTTTAACTTTATATACAGTGGTGGACAAAAATATTCGTTTTTTAGATCCGTGTTCATTTTATGCTATTTTAAGGCGGAAAAATCATTATGTGGTATTTCTTTTCCTGCTATTTATAACTTTAATTGGTAGACCTGCATTGCAAAAAATTAAAATTTACTCAGACCAGTCCCAAAGATTTTAAATGTAATTTATAATACCCACTACCTTTTTTGCCTGGACAAAAGTATTCGTTTTTTTGTTAAGCTGTTTTTTTTTTTTTTTGCAAAATAATGGTGGCAATGCCAAAATTTTTGCGTATTAAAATTGATAATTTAAAAATTTGCCGTTAAATACGTGGATTAAGAAAAAAAGTATTTTTTTTTTTTTTGCAAATTGTTTTCGATTTAAATATCAAAATGGGAAGAAAAGGCAAAGAAACTACTGTGGAAGAACGAAGAATTATAATAAATTTGCGAAATCAAAATAAAACAATCAAAGAAATATCAGAAATCGTAAAAAGACCCAAATCTACAATATCCAGTATAATATCAAGATTTAGCGGTACCGATGATTATCAAAATAAGAGTAGAGAAGGTCGTCCCAAAAAGATTACTTCGAGAGAAAATCGAAAAATAATTCAAATTATCAACAAAAATCCAAAGACAACATCTTCTGAGATCGCTCCTGAGTTAAAAGAGTTAACTGGTAAGGAAATTCATCCTCGAACTATACGTAGAACGCTCCATGCAGCTGGTTATAGCGCCCGAGTATGTAGAAAAAAGCCATGCATAACAAAAGTAAACAAAGAAAAACGATTAAATTTTGCAAAAGAATACATTAATAAAGAAAATGATTTTTGGGACTCTGTTATATGGTCAGATGAAAGTAAATTTAATATTTACAAGTCTGATGGACGAGTTTTGGTGTGGCGAAAACAGAGAACTGAACTGGAACAGAAGCACATTCAAAGTACCGTAAAGCATGGGTAGTGTGGGGGTGCATGGCTGCCGGAGGTGTTGGAGTATTGGTATTTATCGATGGTGTTATGAAAAAGGAACAGTACCTGGACATTTTGCGGAATAATTTGAACAAAAGCGCTCAAAAACTTAACTTGAGTGGTCGTTATTATTTTCAACAAGATAACGACCCTGTACAATTCTGTACAATACTCCCCATACCTTGAAAACTCCTCCACAGTCACCGGATTTAAATCCCATAGAACATTTGTGGGATATTTTGGATAGGCGAATAAGGAAACACCACATTTCATCTCAGAGTCAGCTAAAGAGTGTTCTTATGGAAGAATGGGAGAAAATAACAGAGGATACTACACGAAAATTAGTTAATTCGATGCCAAATCGTCTTAAGGACGTCATTAAACAAAAAGGATATCAAACCAAGTATTAATTAGTAATAAATTTACAGTTTTATGTTATTAATGCACACAAAACGAATAGTTTTGTCCCACAAATTTGTGTACCACATAATAAAAAAATTATTTAAAAATATTTAGTGTATCTTAATTTTCTAGAATTTTATCTTATATTGAATAAAAGACATTGAAGTCTGCAACACATATTATTTATTTTTTTTTTCTATCAGGTAGAAATTCCAGCTTATAGAAGTTTAAGTATATAGAGAAACGAATACTTATGTCCACCACTGTATACAGTTTTTGAACGTCGTTAATTCCATAACAATAAGAGAGCAAACCAAAAAAAAAAAAATAGTATCGTTAGCTTCCGTATAAAAAGTACTACATATCAATGGAAAAAAAATGAAAAAAAATGGTGCCGTTTAGAGTCGTTAAGAAGTTCTAAAAATTATAATTCTATTTAATTTTTATTAATATTTTTCATAATTAAAGAATTATTTTTAACCATCCATATTTTCAATAAAAAAAAAAAAATTTTCTAATTAATATCAAACATTTTGCTATGTGTATTAAAAGAGAACGTAACATGCATTATACAATTACGCAACAACAAAACAACAAGCATGTTTTCATTTTACTCAAACACAGACACACCAATACTCGCAAGCTTATAGTGTACGTGTGCCAACGAAGCGTCAGCAGAATTTTCTGGCCTATACTAGCATGCATTACAATCCCAATGCTGCCCGTGACTGCTTCAAAGTACACAAAACTCTCAATGAATGAATATTTGGTACTCTAAAAAAGGCGACACTAACGGCCATACCTAAATTAAAGCGTTGTGTTACTTGTAATTTTTGTTTTCAACAAATTTGTATGGAATTCAACGCTTTAATTTAGGTTTGACCGTTAGTTTTGCATTTTGAAAAAATGATGCACATATGTATGTATGTACATACATATCGCTCATTTACTATAAGACTGGCATAATAAAAATAGTAATTAAGCGATATGCAAATATAAAAAAATTAGACTGTATAGTAGAAAATATGAAAATTTTATATATAAATTGTAAACCTCATCTGGTATTTCAGCATTCCTGAGGGCAGCCAATTTCTTCTCCAGGTCTGCTATTGAACTTTGAGTAAGACCACCTTGTCGTTGATTGGAATTATTTGTAGTTGAATCAGCGCTACCTGCAGACATTGATTGCACCGTTTTTTCTAAACTATTCTGTTTTGATAGTTTTTGAGAGACTTGAGTATTTTCTGTTATACCATTTTCCATATTTGCATATTGAGCTTGAATGCTTTCACTGCTTTCTATGTGATTGGTTGTTAAATGTTGTAAATCATTACTAACACTGTTGTCTAACGATGTCCGTCTGGAATTATATGTTGAAGAAGACCTGGTAGAGCTCAAGGTACCAGTCGGTGTGCTTTGACCCAAAGAATGGCATGATGTATTAGCTACTGACTGCTGTTTCTATGTGTGGAAAAAATAATATCAGAAATATCAAATTATTGTCACATAATATTAAAATATTAACAACTATATACTGTAATTTTGTAATACTATTTTAAAATTTTTTAGATATTTTTATTTTTATACCCTTCACCTTCGTGAGAAGGTATAAGTTTATCATTCCGTTTGCAATTTCGACAATATAATTTTCCGACGCTATAAATTATATATATTCTGGATCCTTATAGATAGCGGAGTCGATTAAGCCATGTCCGTTTGTCTGTTGAAATAAATTTTCTGAAGACCCCAGATATCTTCGGGATCCAAATCTTCAATAATTCTGTCAGACATACTTTCGAGATGTACCCTATTTAAATCAGCAAAATCCGTCTATATATAACGGAGATATGAGCAAACAACCGAGACAACCTCTGAAAATTTTATCAAAAAAATAACCTTTCTTTGCATGCGTTGATAAAAAAGCAACAACAACATTGCTTATTGGAAAAAAACGTATGTTCGGCTATGTGTTGGTCATTGCTTTGTATATTTTGTTATTGATTGTTTCGTTTAGCGTTGTTGTTGTTTATTTTGTTTTGTTATTGATAAAGTTGGGATAAATTGAAATTTTATAAAATTAATCTTTTTTATACCCTCCACCACCATCAGTGCTGATAAAGCGTATATATAAGTTTGCCATTCTGTGTATAACACCAAGAAATATTAGCATATATATATTCCGGGTACTTATCGAATTCTGAGTCGATTTAGCTATGTCCGTCTGTATTTCTGTGTAAAACACCCTCATGTAAAAACGATGCTAAATAAATAAATGAAATTCTGCCAAAAGATTCACTATTGTCCTAGGCAGTTTGGTATTGAAAATGAGCAAAATCGGTTTACATTGGTTTACATAGGAAAGAGTTATGAATCAAAATTTAAAAAAAAACTCCGAAAAAAGACATTCTAATACAATTTTCACAAAAACTATACGATATAATTTTGTGAAAATCAGCACACAATTGTTTCTGTATGAAAGCTTGATTGCTGTTAAAAATGGGCGGAATCGGTCCAATTGTTAATAACTTTCGGTAGAATGACAATATCTTTACAAATTTTTACAAGTAAAAGTTTTATGTCAATTGAATTCATGTAGAGGAAAAAATTTTCTGAATCGGTCCATAATTGCCCGTAGCTCCCATACAAGGTCCCCTGCCGAAAATCACTTAAGTGCACATTACACATTACCAAATAATGACATCCGTACAAAATTTTGCACAAATATTGCCTTTATATACAGATATGATACTGCAACATTTTTTCACTATTGGTTAATATTTAATCTTACATCCTATACAAAGTCACCTCCCAAAAATACTTAAACGCACATAATTCATTACTAAATAATGGTATCCATACAAATTTTGGTACAAATATAGAAATGATACTGTAAAATTCCTATACAAAATTTTCCACAAATATTACCTTTGTATACAAAAATGTAAATTTAAAATTGTTTCACGATCGGTCCATATTTGGTCATAGCTCCCGTAGAAGATCTCCTTCAGAAAATCACTTAAACGCACATAACTCATTACCAAATGATGATATCCTTACAAAATTTGGCACAAATATTAATTTAGTTTACAAAAATTTTATTTAAAAAAATTTCACGATCGGCCCATATTTGGTCATAGCTTTTGCATACAAAATGTTGTTGTAAATTTTTTTCACGATCAGTCCATAATATGGGTCCAATCGGTCCCATACAAAGCCTGTTCCGAAAATCACTTTGTAGTGTGCACACCCACTTGTTTATGATCTGGCAACGCCATTAAACTTTAGCATTTGACATCTCACTAATATATTGACATAACTTCAAATCAAACGTATATTTTCACGGCGTCATTAGTTTTTCAGTAAACATAGTAGTTCATGATTGATCAAGTTAGTGTGTGTGTAAACAGAATTGAATAAGGAACAATAAAACTTTAGTTTATATTAAATAAAAAGAACGACTTTTATTCTCACACTAAAGTGGTGACCACCGACTGTTACGATGCAGAACACTAACGAAAGCGCCACAGTAAATACAAACGACAACACAGCAACCTCACAAGTATCCCGAGTGGCAGTGAAACCACCACCTTTTTGGAAACCCGACCCGAAACTATGATTTCTGCAGGTGGAAGCACAGTTCATGCGAGCTGGGATTACAACAGATGACACGAAATATTATACGCTGGTGTCGGAAATTGATTCATCGATATTGAAATGTGTATCTGATATAATAATGTCACCTCCGGCTACTGGAAAGTACGAAATACTCAAAGCAAGACTTATTGACGAGTTTTGTGAATCCGACGACAGCCGTTTTAAACGATTATTCGACAATTTGGCTATAGAAGGGAAAAAACCTTCTGTCTTGCTACGTGAAATCAGGGAATTGTCCGGAAATAAACTTGACGCTGAAATTTTGAAATCTTTATGGCTACGCCAACTGCCAATACAAATTCAGCAAATTTTAGCAACAGTGGAAGGTGACGTCAATACACTGGCGAGAAAAGCCGATTGTATAATGGAGGTACAAGACCAACCGAAAGTTAGCAGCATCGATGAAAGCGGAAATTTACACAAGGCCATAGCTGAATTGACGAAGAAGTTTGATCGCTTAGAAAAGGACAACCGTGGCTACCATATGAATCATCAACGACAACGATCACCTCGACGCGGTAGCTCATCACGCTCACGCAGCATCGATGAAAGCGGAAATTTACACAAGGCCATAGCTGAATTGACGAAGAAGTTTGATCGCTTAGAAAAGGACAACCGTGGCTACCATATGAATCATCAACGACAACGATCACCTCGACGCGGTAGCTCATCACGCTCACGCACGTCTCGTTCACCATCGAACGAAATTTGTTGGTACCATCGATCACCGATCAGCTTGCAGCTTCCGACCACGCCGTTCGGAAAACTTGTAAGCCCTCCGTTTTCGACGGCGAACGAAGAGGGACACAACAACAACACACGCCGTCTATACATTAGGGATAAAAATTCGAAATTGCAGTTTTTAGTCGACACAGGGGCGGAATTGTCTGTAATTCCCAAACCAACGAACATTCAACTACAACCATCTTTGATTAAATTACTTGCAGCAAATAATACGGACATCAACACATATGGCAAAAAACTTCTTTCATTGGACATCGGATTGCGACGTCAGTTTAAATGGCTTTTTACGGTGGCCGACGTGTCCCATCCCATAATCGGTGCAGATTTTTTGCAGAATTTTAACATATTGGTTGACATGAAAGGTAAGTCCCTTGTAGATGCAACGACACAGCTACGCCAAGTGTACCAAATAATCGACAACGATTCATCTGTCGTAACGATACGTAAAACAAGCGGCATCTTCCATGAATTAATGGCTCAATACATCGACCTCACGGACGACTCTCACGCTTTGTCCAAGAAACCGTCGGAAGCCAAACATTACATTCAGACAAGGGGACCTCCGATAGCACAGAAGGTCAGACGATTATCCCCCGAAAAATTGGAGATTGCGAAGAAGGAGTTTGATTATATGTTGGACCGCGGTATTTGCGTACGATCGAAAAGCCAATGGGCTAGTCCCTTAAACTTGGCTAGGAAACCCAACGGGTCATGGCGGCACTGTGGCGACTTCAGACTTTTGAACGCCATTACAATGCACGACAATTATCCAGTTCGACATATACAGGATTTTGCAAGTGAACTTGATGGTAAAACAGTATTTTCGGTAATAGATTGCAAAAAGACATATCACCATATACCCGTAAACCCGGACGACGTCGCGAAGACAGCAGTTATAACGCCTTTCGGTTTGTTCGAATTTAAATATATGGTGTTTGGATTACGGAACGCTGCACAGACGTTCCAACGCTTCATGGACGATACAGTTAAAGGCCTCGACTTTGTTTTCCCGTATTTAGACGACGTGCTCGTGGCATCATCATCAGTGGAGGAACATTTATCCCACTTACGCCAACTTTTTGAAATTTATAGGGAAAAAGCTTTGGTTTTTAATATCGAGAATTTTGCGTCAACATACAACATATAAGTGGCTCGCGGAACATTGTGGCAGATGTCCTCTCGCGGGCAGAGACATTGCGAATACCAGCGACGATCGATTACAAAGTGCTTTTTGAAAAGCAAGCGAAATGTACCGAATTGCAGAATCTCATGCAAACGAGTTCGACATCACTTACCCTGCAGAAGGTTAAGGTTCCATATTGCGACGGCGAAATAATATGCGACACATCAACAGGTCACATCAACAGGTCAAGCACGTCCATATGTTCCAAGTACATTACGACCGCTTATCTTCGAATCATTGCACGGACTATCACATCCCGGGATAAGAGCATCAACAAAGTTAATCGCTAAAAATTTTGTTTGGAACAAAATGAATGCTGAGATAAGAACATTTGTAAAAAATTGTCAACAATGCCAGCGGGAGTTTTTAAAGCAGCTTTGAAATGTCACGATGCTGATACCAATTGGACTGAGGTACTTCCTATAGTGATGCTGGGTCTAAGGACTGCGGTAAAAGAAGACTTAGGCGTATCAGTAGCCGAAATGGTGTATGGACAGGCGATCAGGTTACCCGGCGACTTCTTATTAGACGAATCGAGCCCACATATTAACGAAAACGACTTTCTTACGAAACTTCAACAACAATTTGAAAACCTACGACCCACGTCAACAACTCAGCACGAAAAGAAGTCGGTATACGTTCCAAAGGACCTAAGATTTTGCACTCATGTTTTTCTGAGAGACGACACAGTGCGAACTCCACTGAAAGCACCATATGATGGTCCCTACGCTGTACTGGAGCGTCATCCAAAAACCTATACTATACTCGTCGGAACCAGGTCGAAGAATGTTTCTGTGGACAGATTGAAGCCAGCTTACGTCCCTATGGAGTTATCGGAGCTGGAGAAAATGCAGTACAAACCGCGCAAAGTCAGGTTTTCGGACCAACTTCCATATGCAGCGTACCACCAAGCTGGAAGGGGGATGGTGTAGTGTGCACACCCACTTGTTTATGATCTGGCAACGCCATTAAACATCTCACTAATACATTGACATAAGTTCAAATCAAACGTATATTTTCACGGCGTCATTAGTTTTTCAGTAAACATAGTAGTTCATGATTGAACAAGTTAGTGTGTGTGAAAACAGAATTGAATAAGGAACAATAAAACTTTAGTTTATATTAAATAAAAAGAACGACTTTTATTCTCACACTAAAACTTTAATGCACATCACCTATTATCAAATAGCTACATATATACTTAAATACAAATTTTGACAGAAATATAGCTTTAATTTACAGAAATATTACTGTAAAACACTTTAACCGTATATAATTAATTGTTATTAATAAAAATGTTGCGGATAAACTTGCAATTGTAACAGATTTAAAATATTTAAATTTTTGCTTGTTTTATTAGAAAAGACGAGAAACCCTATTTCCACAAATATTTGATTAACTAAAAGGTTATTAATATAAAAGTAGATGGTGGAGGGTATTTAAGATTCGGCTCAGCCGAATATAGAACTCTAACTTGTTTAAACACGCTACGTTGAAGGGTATATCAGATTCGACAAAGGCGAATGTAGACTTCTTACTTCTTTTAAATTCATATTATTTAACTTTTCAAATTATAAGTCAAGTACCTCAAAAATTATAATAGAATTTAAAGTAAATTTAGTTTAACACATATGCGTAATAGAATAATCACTCTTATTATGTATGTCGAAGTCGAAAAAAATTGATTGGTATTATGTATCAAATTCGACATGAGTAGTTTTTTTTTTTTTTTTGTAGTAAATTATTTTAACAACTTTTGTATAATTTACTTTTTTGAAAATGTTAAGTTTTGCGGAATATTTCTTCTGATGAAAAAAGAGGAAATAGTAAAAATCTTCTCGATATAAAGTGTTTTTATTAGATTTTTGACTTTTATATATTAGCACATTGAATTAATAAGAACCATTAATAGTTTTTTATGACCAGAGATTATTTTAATAGCCTAAATTATTTCCAATATTATTTTTTTTGCGTTTCGAACAAAAGTTCGAATTTTCGAAATTAAATAATGGTTTTAATCCATAGATTATTTTAAAATCTTTAGAACTTAATTTCGGATATTCGAACATAAATTGTAATGCCTTCGTCAGTCCTTTTATACCAAGTTCACACGGAGCAGTTGAATTACTTAATTCGGCCTCTGAATGACAATAGCCAATTAACCCGTTTCTACGACACATTCGTAATTCGTTTTGACTGTTTATCGCCATGTTGTTTTTTTGGAATATTTGTGTGTGTGTATGATACAAAAATACGTTTTTTACATTATTTTAACAGTTTAAGTTGTATATTTTCTATTTATTTGCATTTTTTTGTAATTTTATTTTCTACTTGCCTCCAACCAATGAAAACAAACAGCTGATTATGATAAATACCCGATAAAAATTAGAAATGACACTCATTCATTCGTGATTAGTATGTAATTCGAACTGAATTACGTACAGCTTGTGTAATTCGCAGCTGAAATTTTGTATGGCGAATCATGTCATTCAGTACGTAATTGGGGGGGTTTTAGACTACAGGAACTAGTTTAATAGACTTAAATCATTTTCGAACATAAATTCGAATTTGCGAAGTTTTTTTTATTTGTATACCCTTCACCTTCGTGAGAAGGGTATATATAAGTTTGTCATTCCGTTTGTAATTTCCACAATATAATTTCCCGACCCTTTAAAATATATATATTCTTCGTGAGAAGGGTATATATAAGTTTGTCATTCCGTTTGTAATTTCCACAATATAATTTCCCGACCCTTTAAAATATATATATTCTTGATCCTTATAGATAGCGGAATCGATTAAGAAATGTACGTCTGTCTGTATGTTGAAAAAAATTTTCTGAAGACCCCAGATATCTTTCTTTATATAAGTTTATATTTGTTTGAGAGTGGTAATACAGTGGATAGGTACCACAGTTGCTATTTCTTTCTGCGCTAATACAGTTTGTATTTGTTTGTGTGTATGTTATGTGTGAAATGTGTGCAGAGCAGCTTTGGGCTTTTCCTACCAAATTTGGTAGGATTTTTTTTTCGTTTGGTAGGGTGGTAGCTTAAATCGATTTTTGGTAGGTTTGTCAAAACCCATAAATTTAAAGAATTTTAACAAATAAATTATATAATTAGTAAAAATCACATAATTTAGTATAACGATTTACTCACATTTGTACACTGTTTTAAAATATTTACAATTATATCAATATTATCACATTTTTAGATGAATTGTGAATTGAAATATACAGCTAGAGTCATTAATTTCTTAAAACAAATAATTTATATTGATTTTTATTCATGACAGCTTATCACAAATTTCACAAGTAAATTATGAAAGTTAACGTCATTTTCTGTAGGCGACCTATATGGGGGCTAGTGGGATTTAAGGATACGCAGAAAATGTTTATAACGAAATGTATCTAACTATATACATAAGTACCCTGCAGGAACTGCACTGTACTGACTTACTATTGACACAGTCACCAGTACTAGTGACTTATTATATGACAAATAATAAGTCAGTAGTAGATTGAAAATTGACATTGATAAAAACGATTATGCCGCCGATACATTATTATTATAATCAGCTGCCGCCACTCAACAGAACAAGTGTTCTTGACAATTTTTTTCTCATCAAAGGCAACGTCACATAAAGTCACCAATATAGTCGACAAAACTGGTGACTTGGAGATACTTGTCGACAGGTTTCCTTCAGGGTAGGTTTATATTAGTATTTTATAGGAACATACATATCTGTGTTATTTTGAGGTCATTTTATTGACAGTTAGGGCACCGATATTGACGATACTTAAATCAAAATTTCTTCACAATTGCTGCATAACCATCGTATGAATGATTCGAATGATTTTCCAAGAGTTAAATTTTAGCGAATACTATTTCTTAGAAAACTAAACAAAAATTAAAATGTAAACACTTTTAGCGAATAAAAGTTAAAAGTCCCAGAGCTTTATTTGTGCTATTAAGGTGTTATGAAGTTAAAATGTAGTTACAAATCGATTTTTCATCAAAATATGTAATATCATAATTTTTAATTTTCTTTTCAAATTAACTGGAATTATACCATTTGCATTCGCGTATCCAAAGCACAATAAAAAAGGAACTCAAACAAGTAAGAGTGCTATATTAGGCTGTACCGAATCTTATATACCCACCATCATGTGTCTTAAATTTTAAGTGAATTTCTGAAAATGGACCTACCTATACTGTATAAATCGATGTTTTGCTACCACAATTTAAACATTTATTGAATTTTTCTAAACTGATTTATCATATATAAATAGTAATATAGTTAGGGTGATGGTAGTACTTATTTTATCATATTTAATAATTTGATTTCCTGTAAATTTACTTATGGTCAATTTTGGACAGTTCCTCCTAAGATTTTACAAAGATTTTGGTTTCGGTAAAACTTGTTATGTCGAATATCAATGCTTTCTAAGCCTTATATGAAGGCTTTGATACAATATGGCCCAATGCTCATAATATTTGACAGAAAGAGTTTAGATTCTTTAAAACTAGTTCATGACGAATTTTATCGATATACTAGTATTTTTAAGCCAGTTATGACCGTTAATGTCATTCTATGAGAAAGACCGTTTATAGATGATAAGGTCAATCATGGACCGATCCTCAAAAAACAGTTAGAACAATGTTCCTATAATACTTGTTTATGTCGAATTTCATTGCTTTACTATAATTTTGAAGTTGTTTACATGAGTCGAATTTCGTCGCTGAATTTCGTGGTATCCATAAAACATGTTAATGTCAGTTTCGTTGATATACTGGAATTTTAAAGCAAATTATGAACTTTAAAGTAATTTTCTGAGAGGAATCCCCGAAAACTTGTTTACGTCGAATTTCGTTGCTCTACTATAAATTTGCAGTAAGTTATGAGCGTTATTGTTATTTTACGAGGGGACCTTATATCGAGGGTAGGTCAATTATGAACCGATCTTCATATAATTTGGCTTACTTATTTATGTTTACTTTCGTTGATTTGCTGGGATTTTGGGATAAAAATAAAAGAATAATGTTGTAGTGTGTTTTATTTTAGGTGACGAAATAGTTTAATAAAAAATTCATACTTTATTCATACTTTATACTCTTTCATGTATTAAACTTTTAAATTAAAAATGAAATCAGTTTTGAGTGTATCGTTAGTAAAAATCCCGCTTGTAATTTCTACAATATATGTATCTACATATCGCTACAAGACTGGCATAATCCAAAATTCGGCTTTCTTGAACTAAGGTCTTCAAAACATGCGACATACTAAAATCTTTCATATAGATTTATGAAATTTCAAATATGTCTATTATTTTCGATGTGAAATCGATTTTTTGTAAACGTAAAAACTAAAACCCACGTTTTTGTGAATATTAGACAACTAAAAATTTAATTTCAATCTAGATGAGAAACATATTAACCTCAACTATCTGAATCTGGATTTTTAAAACCCCTTGATTTGTTTAAAAGTTATTAAAAAAATAGTTAAATGTCATTAAATATTCATATCCATTTTTCTTGAAACGACTTTTTGGATTATGCCAATCCTGTAGGGCGATATATTCTGACTCCTTATAGATAGAGTAGTCGGGGGCTTAATGCAGTAACTCAGGATTGAAAAAATTAATTTAATGTTCTGAAAATTTATAAAAGTAAACCGCAAAAAGTAAACCTTATTTAAAATAATTATTTTATGAAAATTTTTTTGTTGGAGGCACATAAAATAAATTTTTATCACGATTCGATATACTGCCATAAATCTTTCAATTGTTTTTTTTTAATCTTAACTGAAGAGTCAGGGTTGGAAGATTTGTATGATGTAAAATTGAAAGAAAAAATTAACGGAGCTAATATTTTAGTTTTTGATGTTATTTTTGTATTTTTTTAAGATAAACTTTGAAAAAAATGGAAAAAAGTAGTGTAGGGAAAAATGTAGGGAAAATAAAAAGTGGGTGTAGGGAAAAAATGGATTTTTTCTCATAAGCGTAGGGATTTCTGAAAAAAATCTCCTGGCATCACTGGGTTATAGTAATATAGTCCTAAATGTTAATAGGTAGACAATTCGTAATTTTTTACTTTGGAATACCTGTATCGGAAATGACAAGAATTGGTATAAACTTCTCAGATTTTAAGTACCATATTTAATAAATCTACAATGAAGATTACATTAAAGTACGAAGAGTTGTGTTCCGTTTTATGGAGTGTATCTTCAAAAGGGCCAGAAAGAATTGAAGACATTTCAAATTATATAAAAACTACATATAGTAGAAAAGTAGACAAAACAGGCATATCAAAAATTGAAAACTTTTTGATGTAAAAAGTAAGTCTGTGGATTCCTCCTAATGCATCACCAAAACGACTTAAGCGAATTGTGGAAAGTATACCAACTCCAACATCACAATCAAATTTTACTGAAGAGGAAGCAATAGCGCTTATGTTGGAACTGGGTCTCAGTCGAAATAAATACCAAATATTAAGGAAAGCTCTGCATGAAAAAGGACACAATATATTACCATCATACAAGGCAATCCAGGAAAAAAAAAACTATCCTACCATCACCTATTGCTGTTAATGATGTGGAAGGAGTTGTTCGAAGAGTTAACACTATTTTAATGGCACTAAATAGTAAACATAAAATTAATGGAAATCGATTTGGGGAATATACATCTGAAATTTCTAAATTACTTGTATCTCTGTATCCATGGAGGGAACTAACACCAACAGTACATAAAGTATTGTGTCATGGTCAAATAATAATTGAATCGAATATTCTTCCACTTGGAGAGTTAACAGAAGAAGCCCAGGAAGCGAGGAATCGAGATTTTAAGCATGTTCAACTATTCAGCTCAAGAAAATGCTCCAGGCAATCACAG
Organism: Lucilia sericata; assembly: GCF_015586225.1. NCBI lineage: Eukaryota > Metazoa > Arthropoda > Insecta > Diptera > Calliphoridae > Lucilia > Lucilia sericata. Next base: position 135,060 of record NW_023994501.1, read on the forward strand.
AATGATATGTATACCGATATGACAGATTATTTTATAGAAAATAAGTAGTGTTAGGAATTAACTATATAAGTAGGTTGTAAGAAGTAATTGTATTATGTTTAAGATAAACAGTTCAAATAAAAAAAGCTATTATACTAACTGATGATATTGTATTAAATTGTGTTTTATGTTTCGGTGGGCGGGAAAGGTGGTTTGTGTGGGGTGATTTAGGTGTTGTTGTGCGTGGCTCATAATAAAATTATAATTTTTTTATTGTAAATATATACAATGTTATAGTCTTTAATAAAATAATTAACTAAATAATTTTTAAAAATTGTCCAAATATTTTATTCAACACCAAATGTATGTTCTGTCATACTTAATACTAAAATATGAAAAAGATGAAATTAAAGGACACAGGTTTAAATGAACATATTTTTGAATGTAATTGAGATATTCGCTTGAAATGTTTTTGTAAAGGATCGAGAATTTCCATATCTAACTAAAAATGATATTAAGGGATAAATGTAGACTAAATTGTTGTAGCTATCTGCGACCCTATTAAAATTTTGATATAAATCATAGTTTTAGAAATTTAACAAATATGTAATATATGACAAAATCTTTATTTATGAACAAAACTCAATGAAATCTTCAACGCTTGTTAAATTTGTCATTTCAAATAAGAAAATGCAAAAAAAATTTAAAAGGTCAAGGGGCATCCCGCAATTCCCAAAAATAGGAATCAAAATCCCAAAAATGGGATTTTTTACATTTTTGCCAATAGGGTCCACATTTCTTTCAGGGCAGGTTTCCAAAACTGCTTTCAGTTTTCTGATCCCAGCTTTGGGATTTTAGAACATGTCGCCCAAAGTTGAAGTTTTGATAAAAAATAGGTCATATTCGGAAGGACGCTGTGGCAACATTTTCAAAAAATAGGACAAGTTTTTTACGCCAAAGCGTTTTGCGTAAAGATACCTTTTAGAAAACTATAAAATTGTTATATGTTCTTAAAGAAAATTTTATTTTATTAATAAAAGAGTTAAGACACATTTTTGGCAAAAAAAAACGGCAAAAATCTAAAATTTTTTGAATTTTTAAATTAAAAAACGTGGATCTGTAAATGATATTGATCTGAAATTTTTTGTATATTATTGGAAATTTTGTTGTCTAACTAACAAGAAAAAATTGAGTCCATTTGGTCCAAAATTACGCCCGGTATTCAAAAAAAGGCGGACCAAGGTATGGTAAATTTTGTATCACTAAATTTTTAAATGCCTATAACTCGGATATTATAAGAGATAAGTAATATGTCCAAGCATGTTTTTTCAAGATCTCGTCGAGCGCTTTCAGAAAATATAAAAATCTTTGTGAAAAACAAAAAAATGTCACGAGTTTAAAAATTTTACATGTCGTAGGTACCCTACTTTGAGCCGCCACACCGCCGTCCCTGGGGCATCTGCAGGGTTCATCTTCAAAACTTAAACTCAAATACTTCTTGGCTACGCTCACGCCAAATTTTATCCCGATCGGATCAGCCGTTTAGAAATGCCAGATTTATTTCCAAAAAATTTCCATTCTGCCCCACTGTGTGATAGTCCGCCCATTTTAAAATGTTTACATGGATTGTACAGTTCTTCGTGCAAAATTTGAAGGTTCTAACTCTAATAGTTTTCCAGATAAGCGAATTTTTGTATTTAATTCAAAATTTGAGGACTCTATCTGTTATATTTTCTCAGATATACTGATTTAAGATTTTCTTCATATGGAAGGTGCCACGCCCACTATCGCCATTCCGACCATTTATCCAAAAATATTCTTATGGACGTCAAAGTTTTGCATACAAAATTTGAGGACTGTACCTCTTGCAGTTTCTGAGATATGCGACTTTTAATACTTATTTTGTATGTGGACGTGGCACGTCGCCCAGTTAAAATATTGAAGTAAAAAGTAGCCTATAGTTCCTTTGAGACATACAGGAAGAGACTGTGAAAATTTCAGAAAAATCGGTTCAGCCGTTTGGCTGTCTAAAGTCCAAACAAACATACAAACACACATTCATTCATTTTTATATATATAGATTGTTGTTTTTACTTTGATACAGATATAAAATGTAAAATTATAATAAAATACAGATATTAAATCAATTGAAATTTTCTAAAATTAAATTCTAAAAATAAATAAAAACTGTTTTTTTAAAACATACTTGGTGAAGGGTATATAAGATTCGGCACAGCCGAATATAGAAATCTGACTTGTTTATTATTCAAAGATTATTTTAAAACCATTAAACATGTTTCGAACTTAATTTCGAATTCTCGAACACAATACTATATTGCCACCATAGTAATCAAAACATTTTCGAACATTTGTTCGAATATTTAGATTTTCTTTTTTAGGTTTTTATGATTCAGAGAGTATTTTAAAACCACAAAAAATTTTTCGACCTTAGCTTCGAATATTTGAACATTATATTATATGTTTTTCCGGTGTACTCATAACTTCCAATTTTCACCAAATTTGAGCTACGGGAACTGATGCGAATAGCTTTGAAAGTTTTTGCCACCAGTAAAATACACATCGACACTTTCTGTCGAATTTTCCATTAAAATACGACACACATAATACCATTTTTAGTAATAGATTTTTAAGTTAGTTATATTTCTGAAGAAAATCGACATATGTAAAACTATTTTGAAAATTCGAGAGAAAATCGACGTGACTTCGACATACATAATAAGGGTGAATAATTAATGTTCGTTCAAAATTTCTCCACTTAAAATCTCTCCTAAAAAGAAGAGAGTTGGTAAAACTAATTGGAATTTTGTATTGACCTCTTATGAATATAATACCATTTTTTCGATAATTTAGTGTGACATAAAATAGAGCCAGTTTGAAAAAATATCAAAATTTTACAATTTGTAGACGATTTTCAAATTGAAATCAAATTCATAGTAAGTTTAAGGCTTTTTATTATAATTCTAAAACAATATCATTAAAAGTCTTTGATTTTGAGTCCAAAAAGGGGCAGAGACAAACATTGCAGGAGAGGCCACTGAAAAATTGTAAAAATACTCCATGATCAAGGAAAGAGCTAAGAGAAATTGTTGAAATAATTGGCTGGTTGAAAAAAATGTAGTAAAATATAAGTTTGAACCAGAAAATAGGGAGGGAAAATAAAAACTTGCGCATTTTTGGAGAGAATTGACTAATGCAGAAGATGGATATTTTGTGTTGCAAGCTCAATAACAGAAGCTCTTATATAATTTGAAGAATAAAATTAATGGAAAAATCTTATATTGTTCTAAAAAGGCCCTGATGAAAAAAAAATAAACTTTGCCAAAGAACATTTGAAATATCCCCTTTAGCATATTTTGTGGTCAGATGTAAAAAGTTAATTCATTTGATTGTGATATGATCCGTATTTTTTCCAAAGGGGTGTTATTTTTTCTCGCTATTTTCTAGTTCAACTTATACATACTGCTTTTGTACAATTTACTTGAAGCAGAAAATTATTTCAATAACTTGTCTATAGCCCTTTCTTTGATCATGGAGTGTTTTTATCGTTTCTCTTTGCTTCCGAACCTTTGGGGATTCAAAAATATATTTTTTTAATGAAATTAAAAGCTTTAAACTTATTATTTGGATCGATTTCAATTTAGAAATCGTCTACAAATTGTAAAAATTTGATGTATTTAGAAACTGTACCTCGTTTCTGTAATTTTTTCGAATCGAGAAAAAACTTAAAATATAATAATCTTCCAGTTTTCAACAGTGTGAATCTGATTATTTTTAAGCTTTACTCATTAAAATTTAATAAGAATTTTTTAATTCTCTTATATTCACCCTGTTTTATACAAGATGATTATCAATTTTTCGACAAATTTTCTCGATGCGAGAATTACAGAAACGGGGCACTGGCTTTATTTTATGTCACACCTTTTTATATAGCTTAATTTAAAATTACATTTGTTCAATTCACAATCGATGTTGTAGCGTTGTATGTCAGCAGCTGCTACAATAGTCATAACAATGTTGTTGGTATTTTCTATGCAAAAGCTCTATACAACTCCTACGACAATTTTTCATATGTTTTTCGAATGTTGTAAGAAAGTTTAGTGTTGCCAATTGTTTATTTCAACAAATGAACAAAAAATTCAAACGATTTTAGCATACAAAACGATAAAGTGGTAACACTGAAATCAAAAACAAACAGCTGTTTACCAAAACAAAAAAACTAAAATTTTATTAAAAACTGTTTATTTATTAGTTTAAAATGTGGAATAAAGAAAATAAAAGAATTGAAAATTCAAAGAAATTAATTTGGTTTATTTCGCATGTTTAATTAATTTAATATTTTTTGATTTTTTTATCTTTTGACATTGTTATGTATATTTGTTTTGAATGTTTTTTTTTTTTTTTTCAATTGAGAACATAAACTTATGACTTGCTGCAAAGATCTGTTCACAACAGTGATGCCAGGAGATTTTTTCAGAAATCCCTACGCTTACGAGAAAAATCCCTTTTTTCCCTACACCCACTTTTTATTTTCCCTACATTTTTCCCTACACTACTTTTTTCCACTTTTTTTTCAAAGTTTATCTTAAAAAAATACAAAAATAACATCAAAAACTAAAATATTAGCTCAGTTTTATAATATACATATATGTATGTATTCTTTTTTTTAATTTTTAGGAATGAAATTTCTAGAATTTAAATTTTAATTTTTTTTTTCTTTCAATTTTACATCATACAAATTTTCCAACCCTGACTCTTCAGTAAAGATTAAGAAAAAAAAAAACAATTGAAAGATTTATGGCAGTATATCGAATCGTGATAAAAATTTATTTTATGTGCCTCCAACAAAAAATTTTTCATAAAATAATTATTTTAAATAAGGTCTACTTTTGCGTTTACTTTTTGCGGTTTACTTTTATAAATTTTCAGAATATTAAATTAATTTTTTCAATCCTGAGTTACTGCATTAAGCCCCCGACTACTCTATCTATAAGGAGTCAGAATATATCGCCCTACAGGATTGGCATAATCCAAAAAGTCGTTTCAAGAAAAATGGATATGAATATTTAATGACATTTAACTACTTTTTTAATAACTTTTCAACAAATCAAGGGGTTTTAAAAATCCAGATTCAGATAGTTGAGGTTAATATGTTTCTCATTTAAATTGAAATTAAATTTTTAGTTGTCTAATATTCACAAAAACGTGGGTTTTAGTTTTTACGTTTACAAAAAATCGATTTCACATCGAAAATAATAGACATATTTGAAATTTGATAAATCTATATGAAAGATTTTAGTATGTCGCATGTTTTGAAGACCTCAGTTCAAGAAAGCCGAATTTTGGATTATGCCAGTCTTGTAGCGATATGTAGGTACATATATTGTAGAAATTACAAGCGGAATTTTTACTAACGATACACTCAAAACTGATTTCATTTTTATTTTTAAAGTTTAATACATGAAAGAGTATATTTTTAGTTGTTAAAAACTGTGAAATTGAAAAATCCCTACAATTTGACAATAGTAAGAAATCTTTCCCTTTTTCCCTACACGTGAAATTGAAAAAAATCCCTACAAAAAGGGAAAAATCCCTACACTTGGCATCACTGGTTCACAATCACTGTTACTACACTTTAGTAGGTACAATATACAACTTGATTGTTAATTGAACAATTAAAATTACGAACAGCGGCCCATAAATTATTGAAAAAATTATGGTATTACATTCATAACAATAATTTTGAACGAGCTGGTCGCTTTATTTTATTGAACATCACTGTATATCAAAAATTATCAAAAATTATCACTAGCAGTTTTCACGCTTGATAGTAAACAACAAAAAAATATGGAAGCTAGAATCTTCAAATTTTACAGGAAGAACTTTGACATTCATGTCAACATTTAAAGAAAAATGGCCGGACTTTAAATGGGGTGATTGGCCTCTCCCATATGAATTAAATACAATAAAATATTATTCACATTTTTTATAGCTTACATTAGAATCCTTATTAGCATTCGGAAAAATTGGCGAACTTGCAATAATTTACGTGGTATCTCCCATGTGTAAGTGGGTTTTTTTATTTATATTGCTTTTAGGGTAGCAAAGCACGCTGGGTACAGCTAGTTCTTCATAAATTGAAAATTAATAAAAATAAATTGAAAAAAATACAAAGCATAAATATAACAAGTAAGAGTGTTATATTCGCCCATGCCGAATCTTATTACCCACCATCAAATCATCCTTATTAATAAACTTTAATATTATCGATCTATGTTGAATCATATGTCGATATTAATATGAACATCAGGGAAATATTTGGAAGAGGGCCTTTAACAAGGGCTTAAGCATGGACCGTGCTCTTCCGAATTAAAAATATAAATTTTGTTTGATCAAATATTTGCAAGAGTAGTTATATGGAGCGTAGATTCAATTATGGACCTATCCTCGTCGCTTTATACAATAATTATTTGTATCTAATGTCGCTGTACTCGTATCTTTAATTCTGTCATGAGGTTTAAAGTAATTTTCTGAAGGAAACCGATAATGGATGTTTGATTAGTTTATTAGATTATCGACTGATCCTTATTAAATTCAGTTAAAAAATTTTAGTTCCCATAAAACTACCGTAATTTGGAAGAAATTTTGAGCCATACATGAGCGTTAAAGTGATTTTTTGGAGTGAATCTTGTTTAATGAGCGTTAAAGACGCCCTTATACGCCAACCTCCGTATAAGTCAATTATGGATCGATACTTCGAAAATTTAGAACGATGTTTGTTCATACACATATTGTTTATGTGAAATTTCACCGCTGTAATCGTATTTGAGCGTTACAGTCACTATCTGATGGAGACCTTATATGGAGGGTGGGGTCAGTTATAGACCGTTCCCCATAAAATTTGATAAAGAGTTTTTGGCTAGCACAAAACTTGTTTATGTAGAATTTCACTGCTGTAATCGCATTTTTGAGTCAGTAATAAGTTTTAAAGTCATTTTCTGAAGGGGATTTTATATGGGAGGTAGGGTCAATTATGGGACTATCCTTATAAAATTTTACAATGAGATTTAGGTTCGCATAAAACATGTTTGTGCCGAATGCCAGTTATGAGCGATAAAGTCATCTTCTGAAGGGGGCCTAATATGGGGCCAAACAAACTGCATCAACTAGAAGTATCTATGCTATATTTCAGATCGCTAGCTACTTCCATTTGGACTCTATCGTGTTTTTAAAGGAAAGATAGACAGACGGACGGACATGGCTGGATCGTCTTAGAATCTAATAAGGGCCCAGAATATACATATATACTTTTATGGGTCTTAGTCGAATATTTCAATGTGTTACAAACGGAATGACAAAAACAATATACCCCCACTTTGTTTGATGGTGGGTATAAAAAAAGTGAAAATAATACGTGACCAAATCAAGCTGTTCTTGGAATGCCCTAAACAGAAAGAAAAACGCCGGACTAAAATCAACTTTTCTATTTTCAATTTTAGCCACAAAACAGGCTTGAAAATTTAAGCACGTTTCTATTGCCGTTGACTTAAAATAAGCCAAAATCGGAATTGATTTAAAAAACAAAACTTTATATTATTAAATAAACTACAAAATGATCAAATTCATTAAAAAAATTGATTTCAATACAAATTAGGATTAAATAAAAATTAACAAGTATTGTTGAATTAATCCAATAAATTGTCAACTCAATACCTGAAATAATCACTCAGCTGCTTTCAAAATTATTTCATGCTACTTGTTACCGGTTTTTTATATAATTGAACTTGCTGGTTATTTTCAAGGGATGAAATACGATAAATATTAGTCTCTTTTGTGTGGTCGTTGAAGTAATGCCCAACTAGCTTTTTTTGAAATTTTTGACCACATTCGAGTCATTTATGACTCTTCTGCACGATTAATATGATCATATATACGTTCATTTTCTGATCATAAATGATACACTCGTCGGGAGAAAATGGTTCCGCGACTCTTCTAAACGAGTCTTTTATGAGCCCCACTTTTTATTATTTTTTTTTTGTCATTAATGAGCCGACTTACTGGTCGTTTTAGAGTCATTTTTCGAATCATATTACAGCCATTTTTGAGTCTTTTCTGAGTAATTTTTATGTTTGTTACAAATACAATACAACAGAAAACAGTTTTTGATCTTCCTACTGCGCGAAATGTAAATACAAAATAAATTTATAAACAGTAATATTTCGAAAACCTGGAAAACCTATTTGTGATTGCTGTACATTTTGTTATTGTTTTTCAAATAAATCAGATTTTAAACATTAATTGGAATTATTTAGACTTAACTTAGTGATTAGTCACCCAACTATCTTCCGTAGAAGATCATTAAACATATAAAATTATTATAATTAAAGCATAATATAATTTCTAATTCCTTGACAGAAAATCTACTTTATAAATATTACACAAATTGAAATACTTATACATTTAATTTTGTAAACGAAATGAGAATTATATCAACTCATTTTAGGCCACACCAAATATTTTGCCAACTCTTCTAAAAGAGTCTTTTCTGAGCCCCTTTTCAAATGAGTTTCGACTCATTTTTAAATCGAAATTTTGGAGTCACTTTTAAGTGTTGCTGTTCCATTGCAAACAAAAACAATTACAACAATTACATAATAAACAATTTTAGATCTTCAAACTGCTTTAAATATGATCACAAAATAAGTTTTTAAAACCATCATATTTTAAACACCAGGATAATTAATTTATGATTGCTATACATTTTGTTATTGTTTTTCAAATAATCAGTTTTTAATCATATATCGGGGTCATTTTCGAATCATTTTTTAAGCGCTCAACTTATTAATCATCAAAAGGAGTCAAAAATGACTCAGTTTACTGATTAATCATCCAACAAACTTCCAAATGCTAGCTGGGTGCTTTGTAAAATAAATGTGCGTCGCGTGTATTATTTTAGTTATTATGTGTTTTTATTAAAAAAGCAAGTAGGAAGTCTATATTCGCCTTTGCAGAATCTTATATACCCTTCTTATAAAAATATTTATAAAATTTAAATTTAATTAATTTTCCCGACACTACCCAGCAAAAAGTTACATGACAAAGATGTTGTTTAATCAGAGGTGCAAGTGATGATGAAGTGGTTCGATTTAGTTGGAGATCATGTGTTTATGCGAGAATTTCGAATAATCGAACCAATGCAAATTCGATGATTCGAAAATGATGTTTTATTGGTTCAAGCTATTTGTTTTGTATGTATTTTTGGAAGATATTTTAAATATTTTTAAGGAGAATATTGTAATAAATATGGGAAAATGTATAAAATAATATTAATAATCAAAAATATTTCTAATAACACATAAATTTCGTTGGATTAAATTAACAATCTCAATTAATTTTTGAAGTTCTAAAGGAATTTTTTAACTGGGGAATAGGTTGAATTTAGGAAGGCATTTATAATGAGTTGTATTAGCACTGTTAATAAAGAAGTCATGATACTTACATTCACTTTGCACTACTGCAAAATTTTTTTGCTGGGTATCAGTACTTCAGCAATAGGAAAACAAAAGAAATAACATTAACGCAAACGAAATAAAACACACACCAGAAATACAAGCCGATGGGGAATGATCGGCGGCGGCGGCGGCGGCGCAACCATTTTAGATCGGCGGCGGCGGCTTATTACAGAAAATATCGGCGGCGGCTAAATTGTCGGCTCAATTTAACTTTTTCTTTAGAAATTGACCTTATAAGGTTTATTATATTGAAAAGTCTTTGTATAATAGTCTGTTACATAGAAACCTGTCTCTATATAAGTTTTTTTCTGCAGAAAATGAACATTTATAGTAGTTTTCACTATTTTAATATTAGCACAATATTGTGTGGCAACTCTTTTCAATTTGCCATAAGAATTTAAAATAGTGGCAACTCCGTTCAATCTGGTGAAATTATGTTCTCAAATACATGTGTGATTCTAATCTTTATCAGCGGCTACGTTTAAGCCGGCTTAGCTTTTGAGCCGAAAGAAGTAAACACATAGAAAAAAAGTGAAACAGCTGTTTCCATCTTACTTTTTATTGCTTTGTACCAATCGTGTAAACACAAAAAATATAAATCATACGACTTTTATTCTCTTTTTTGTCATACGGATGGAATTTCATTTTACTTTTTCATTAGACTTGTCGTACGTAAAGTGTGATCGTCTGAAGGGCCCTTAACAGACATCCAAACTTACAAAAAAAAAACAAGTTAGAGTGCTATATTCGGCTCTGCCGAATCTTAAATACCCTCCACCTTAAACTGGTTTCATAAATTATCAAATTTTATGGATTGATTCAAATTTACCTTAATATTTGAGGCTTACATTCATTACGCCTTACAATATGCAATTAAAAACAAAACTACCACTTAACAGACTGTTACAGAGCGTACTAAATTTAACCTATGTTCTGTATTTAAAATAATTATAAAACTTATTAATTAGTTATAAAACTTATATAATTTTGTACGGGAGGTACAATAGATTTTCAACGTTGGTGATCCTATGAAAAAAATAAAAAAATAGCTTTTAAATTTTTATTGTTGAACCGAATTTCGACACTGACAAAAAAGGACAAATCGACCAGAAATCGAACCTACAATGCTCAGTTTGTTAATTCTCCGTTCTAAAAAAATGCCATGTTATTTTCTGTTTGTACAAAAAATTGCTGCTGAATAACTTTTATCAACACTGATGTTGCTGAATAGCATAAGAAATTAACAGTTACACTTTCTCAATGTGCACATTTTATTTGATCTTGGGTTAACAACAATTTTTTACACAAACAGGAAAGAGAATTTCTATGTGAACATTAGTGTAGTGGGAATGGCGTAAAACTAGCAACTGGGAGATTTTAAGTTCGAATCCTATTCGTTTTGGACAGTTTATATTTAATTTTTTGCCACCTATGGGTGGTACAAGAAATTGTGGAATGATTTCGATTTTCAACTCAGTGGATTCCCAAACTATATGTATGACAAAATTCAAAAATAAATATTTGTGCCAAATTTTTTATGGATATCATAATTTGGTTATTAGTAATATGCGTTTAATTTATTCTCGAAAGGGGACCTTAAATGGGAGTTATGACACTACCCAGCAAAAAGTTACATGACAAAGATGTTGTTTAATCAGAGGTGCAAGTGATGATGAAGTGGTTCGATTTAGTTGGAGATCATGTGTTTATGCGAGAATTTCGAATAATCGAACCAATGCAAATTCGATGATTCGAAAATTATGGATCGACCGTAAAAAAAATTCTGTAGATAAAAGCAATATTTGTTCCAAATTTTGTATGGATATCTTTATTTCGTAATGAGTTTTATGCGCTTAAGTGATTCTAGAAAGGAGACCTTGTATGGGAGCTACGACCAATTACGGACCGATCGTAAACAAATTTTACAGTATCATTTCTGTATATAAAAGCAATGTTTGTGCTAAATTTTGTATGGATATCTTTATTTGGTAATGAGAAATATGCGTTTAAGTGATTTTGAGAAGGAGACCTTGTATGGGAGCTATGACCAATTGTGGACCGATCGTGAAAATATGTACAGTAATATTTCTGTAGATAAAAGCAATATTTGTGCAAAAGTTTGTATGAATATCGTTATTTGGTAATGAGTTATGTGCGTTTAAGAGTTTTTCGGAAGGTAAGCTTATATGGGAGCTATGACCAATTATGGACCGATTCAGAAAATTGTTTCTTTATATAAATTCTATTGGCATAGAAGTTATTAACAATAAATTCATTTCGAGGAATATGTACATTTGTATGGGAGGAATGCGTAATTGTGAACCGATTTTTCCGATTTTTAACAATGTTGATCCTGGCAACAAGAGTTACATCTCTGACAAAATTCATTAATTTATCTGCAGTAGTTTTTGTAAAAATACAAATAAATATGTGAAAAAGCAAAATTTTTTTGAGGTTGTCTCAAATTTTTACTCATAACTCTGAACTTATTTCACCGATCTTGCTGATTTTCAATGCTTCGTTTTAACGTGAGTTTTATACAGACACACAGACGGACATATCTAAATCGACTCAGAATTTCATAAGGACCAAGAATATATATACTTTGTTGGGTCTCAAATGAATATTTCTCGGTATTACAAACGGAATAACAAACATATATACACCCTCTATCACCACGTAATGAAACCAACATACATCCAAACATACAAAAAATGCAGGTATGTTCATACAACAAATATGTTAGCAATATTAATGCATAGAAACAAGTTTTTACTTTGAAAAATATCACATGTATACACTGTTGCCAGATTTGACGATTTATCGTCATTTTGACAATTTTCACTGTTAAAAATGACCTGTTGACGATTTGACGATTTTAACTCTAAATTTGACGATTTTTTTAAAATAGCATTTTTGTACTAATTTTAATACATTTTATCATATTTCTATCTCTAATTTTAAAGGAAACCGACGTATTTAGAATATCCAATGAAAATGTTAATAAAATTAAACATTGTAATGTTTTAGAGTATGTCCATTAGACCGACTCACAAAAAATGGTGCTTGAGTTACCCCCCTTAAAATATTCGCTGTTATGTAATATGATGTTACCCAAAATATTTTGGGTTTAGCGTTGTCCGTTCGTGAGCTGGACAGTTTTCAAGAAAATATCGTATGGGGGTACGATTTTTATACCCTTCACCTTCGTGAGAAGGGTATATATAAGTTTGTCATTCCATTTGTATTTCCTATAATATAATTTTCCGACCCCATAAAGTATATATATTCTGGATCCTTATAGGTAGCGGAGTTGATTAAGCTATGTCCGTCTGTCTGTCCGTCTGTGTGTTTGTTGAAATCAGTTTTTAAAGGGCCCCAGATATCGGTGAGATTCGAATCTTAAATAAATTCAACAACAACACTGCTTATTCATTGAGTATTTCGTTTCATATGTTTGGATGGCTGTGTGTTTCATTGCCTTGTGTATATTGTTTTTGTTTCTTGGTGCATTCAGTTTCGTATGTTTGGATGTCTGTTGGTTTCATTGCGTTGTGTATTTTGTTTTTGCTTTTTTTGAGTATTTCGTTACGTATGTTTCATTGCCTTGTGTATATTGTTTTTGTTTTTTGGTGTATTCAGTTTCGCATGTTCGGATGTCTGTTGGTTTTATTGCCTTGTGTATTTTGTTTTTTTGTTATTTTTTTTATACCTTCCACCACCATCAGTGGTGATAGAGGGTATATATAACTTTGTCATTCCGTGTGTAACACCAAGAAATATTCATCTGAGACTCAACAAAGTATATATATTCTTCGACCTTATAAAATTCTGAGTCGATTTAGCTATGTCCGTCTGTCTGTCTGTATAAAACATTCTCACGTTAACACGAAGCAACAAAAATTAACGAAATTCACCCAAAATATTTATTATTGTCCTAGGCAGTTTGGTATTGAAAATAAGCCAAATCGGTTCACACCGGGAAAAGTTATGAATCAAAATTTGAAACAACCTCGAAAAAAATAAGCATTTTTTACACATTCTGATGTAATTTTCTCGAAAACTATTCAAGATAATTCCATGAAAATCACCACACATTCGTTTCTACACAAGAGCTTGACTCTTGTTGAAAATTGCCAGAATCGGTCAACAATTTCATATACCTCCCATACAAAAGTACATATTCCCGGAAAATGGGTTTTTGTTAATAACTTCCGTCACAATGTCGAAATCTTTACAAAATTTTACAAATTAAAATCTTATGTGAATAGAATTCATTCAGAGAAAAATATTGCTCACACATACAGAAATATTACTGTGAAATTTTTGTTCCATCGATCCATAATTGGTCATAGCATAGCATAATTGGTCGGGAGGTCCCCTCCCGAAAATCACTTAAATGCGCATAACCCATTACTAAATTAAGATATCCATATAAAATTTGGTATAAGTATTGCTCATACGCAAGGAAATTTTACTGTGAATGTTTTTTCTGATCGGTCCATAACTGGTCATAGCTCCCATACAAGGTCCCCTCCCGAAAATCACTTAAACGCGCATAACTCACTACTAAATTAAGATATCCACATAAAATTTGGTACTAGTATTACTTATATGCACAGAAATATTACTGTGAAATTTTTCTCCGAGCGGTCCATAATTGGTCATAGCTCCCATACAAGGTCCTTTTACGAAAATCTCTTAAACGCACATTACTCATTACCATATAAAGCTATAGATAAAAAATTTGGCCCAAATATTAATTTTGTATACAAAAATTCTATTTCAAGATTTTTTCACGATCGGTTCATAACATGGGTGCGGTCGGTTCCATACAAGGTTCCCTTCAGAAAATCACTTAAACTCACATTACTTATTACTAAATTACGATATAGATACAAAATTTGACTGAAATGTAGCTTTTATGAACAGAAATTTAGCTTAAAGAATTTTTTACGGTTTTTACAAGGTCCTGCCCCTAAAAGCTCTTTAACCGTATTTAACTAGTTGCATTATCAATTTGTGTAGAACAAAATTATATATATTTATTTTGAAAATCCTTAAATCTTTTACACACATGCATACATGCAAAATACTAAATATCGCTAAGCGCTATAAAAATATAAAGAAAATGGTGTTTGTAATGTTCAATAAATCATGGAATTGTAATAGATTTAAGCTGTTTAAATCTTTGTATTTTTTCTATTCAAGACATGAGAAAACTTATTTCTACAAATATTTGATCAATTAGAAAAGTATTAATATATGTATAAGTAGCTGGTGGAGCACTCTGACTTGGTAATTTTACAGTTCTTTCTTAAACAAAATATACAATAAGTGGTATCATTTGAAATGTTTTTTGAAGCCACGTCTAGTTGTGCTCAAAATTTGCAAAATTGTGCATACATACAATTTTAAATATTTTGGAATAAGACAATTATGAGTGGACGGTTATTTATGATTAATACATCATTGGACGCGGCTTAAAAACCCCTTTCAAACGATACCCCATATTGTTTCAAAACAAAATTTAAATTTGAAAAAAAAATAATTCCAAAATACCTTTTTTCAATTTGGTCCAGCTCACGAACGGCCATCGCTAGACTTAAAATATTTTGGGAATCATCATAAAACAAAGCAAGGTAAATTTTGAGAGGGGTAACAAAAACACGTTTTTGCTTTCCATACAGGGTGAGTCGGTCTAATGTCCATTGATCAAATGATTTACGTAATAACGAACTCAAACATCTTTGAGGTTATTGAATCTAGAATAATTGGTAGTGGGAAGAAGGATAAATGGAGTAGTGTTTTTGGACATTTGATTTAAATCAGGAGGAAATTTGTTTTGCATACGAATAATTGAAACATCTAATATACATACATTTACTAGGGTTATACCAAGTTAGTTTGTAAGAACTCAATGTAAAGTATTTTAAATCATATTTGTCAAATTAAACAGATAATAAACAAATGCATTCGTAATTCAGTTCTGGGTGGAGGAAGATTGTCGTGCGTCGTTGCCATTATCGCTTAAGGGGAATCAGACCGTCCTTTTTGCTCTGCCTTCGAAAGTTTTACGTTTCAATCCGCAATGGTCAAATGTGTGACGTCGATTAACTGTACCGAGTTAGGTTTTTGAAGTGCATGTTGACCATATTCATTCGTGTTAACTTAACCTAAGTTTTAATTTTGATAATGGTGGAGAACTAAAAAAAAAAACACAATTTGATATTCTGTCCAGTCGTACTGGAATAATTGGTGTTGGCGTTATAATCTTTCGATTCGGCCAAGAAGTCTTAGCTGCAGATGCAGCTAAGCAAACTTAAAGTACAAACAAACAAATCTAAAATCTATCGAAATTGATAAAAATTTCTCGATGGTTAAAATAATTACTATAAAATCGTATAAATACCATCAAACATGTATATTATATACATGGAAAGTAGCTTTGACGGTTTAATGACGATTTCGAAAAATTAGTTGACGATTTTGACGATTTTTTCCTCGAAATTTGACGATTTTACACCCAAATCATCTGGCAACTATGCAAGTATACAAAACTCACTGAGAAACAAAATATGCTAAACATCCCAGCTAGCATTTGGAAGATTAATCAGTAAACTGAGTCATTTTTGACTTCTTTTGATGACAATGATTCGAAAATGATCCCGATATATGATTGAAAACTGATTATTTGAAAAACAATAACAAAATGTATAGCAATCATAAATTGATCATTCTGTTGTTTAAAATATGATGGTTTTAAAAACTTATTTTGTGATCATATTTCGAGCAGTTTGAAGATCAAAAATTGTTTCTTGTGTAATTGTTTTTGTTTGCAATGGAATAGCGACACTTACACTTAAAAATGACTCAAAAACGATTCTAAAATGAGTCGAAACTGATTAGAAAATGGGCTCAGAAACGACTCTTTTAGAAGAGTTGGCAAAAAAGTTTGTGTGGCCTAAAATAAGTTGATATAATTCTCATTTCGTTTATAAAATTAAATGTATAAGTATTTCAATTTGTGTAATATTTATAAAGTCGATTTTCTGTCAAGGAAATTTAAATTATATTATGCTTTAATTATAATAATTTTATATGTTTAATGATCTTCTACGGAAGATAGTTGGGTAACTAATCACTAAACTATGTCTTAATAATTCCAATTAATGTTTAAAATCTCATTTATTTGAAAAACAATAACAAAATGTACAGCAATCACAAATAGGCAGTGTTGCCATTTTAGCACTTTCAGTGCTAGATTTAGCATTTTGCATCGTGAAAATGCATTGAAGTTTTTAAAAATTATGCTAAATGCTTTTTAGCATAATTTGCTTGGTAAAAAAATTCAAAAATATTTCTATGTTTTTTATAAAAAAATTAAGTATAGTTTAACTGATAAAAATATTATTGAAAATCAGTGGTTGGATGTTACAAAACAACATGATGACAAAAATCTGATACAATGGCTTTTTAAATTCAAGTATATAATTTTGAAAATTTTATCGGTGAAAATTAATTTAATGAATTGTCTATTTTTGTATTGTCATTACTCGTTTCACCTTTTTCTAATGCCGAACTTGAAAGGCTTTTTATATCAAAGGCTATAATTAAAATAAAATTCGAAATCGTATTTAAGCTGAATTTTTATGTTCAATAATACAAATTCGAAAAGAATTGAAATTCGAAAATGCATGCTGTTACACTTAAGGCCTAAGTAAAAATCTTTTACAAAATAAAATGTTGTTTATGAATATATAAAAAATTATATTACAAATAAAATACGATCATTTGAAAAATATCAAAATGAGGATTACGATGAAGATATAGTACCAGAAATATTGGAGTCGTGCACTACATCATCAGTATTTTAATAAAAACCAGAAAAAACAAACATTTATATTGTTTTGTTAGATTAAAAAATTTTAGCACTTTTTGTTTCGTCCGTAGAACATTTAAGCACTTAGTTTTTCAAGTTTTAGCATATTTTGAAATTCATTTTCTGGCAACACTGCAAATAGAACTTCCAGGTTTTCGAAATTTGATTGTTTATAAATTTATTTTGTATTTACATTCCGTGCAGTCGGAAGATCAAAAAGTGTTTTCTGTTGTATTGTATTTGTCTGTAACAAACATAAAAATTACTCAGAAAAGACTCAAAAATGACTATAATATGATTCAAAAATAATTCTAAAACGACCAGTAAAATAGAAATCTGAGACAAAGTAGTTGTGACATTTTATAGAAATTTAAGCAATTGCGTAAATTAAAGAAAATTATTTTTGTTGTTTATTTTGTTATTAATTGGTTGACAACAACAGACATATATACATATATATATATATATATATATATATATATATATATATATATATATATATATATATATATATATATATATATACATAAATTTTCTTATATTTTCTTAATTATTTATCCGATTTTAATCGTTTAGTCCCCAATTAAAGCCTATGTCTTGCAGTTCGACAATATTTTATTCAAAATATTACAGTTACAGTAATAAAACGCTATAAACCGTTCCAAACAACTAAGGGTTTTCGCTATATTGACTACACTAAATATCTGCAACATGACAACAGCGTTACCGTTGAAAAATTTCGAAAAGTTGCACAAAAAGGGTATTTTTCTCAAAAAGTCGCACTGAAGGGGGATTTTTAACACAAAAAGTGTCAACGTTGGCAAAATCATTTCATTTGTATTTAAATGTGCATTAAATTAGTAAATAATTAACCATATTTAATAATTAACCATATTTTAATTAGCAATAAAATTATAATAATAATGCTCAGATGTAAAATAAAAATTCTGTCGATGCACCCACTATCAAATAATTTACCCCATCTTCTGCATTTATCGTTGTAATATCTTTCCGAAATAGAATAAACGGAGGCTGAGAAGAGACATAACTTTGTATTAAATCAACGATTTTTATATTTTTTAAATCGTTCTTTAGCTGTCAGCTCTAAGGTTTCAGCGTATTAAGGACATTCATAAAATATTTTTCCAGTTAGACGATTCACCAATTTTGAATATCAAATACTCTGTAACTCGATTCGAATGAACAAATTTTCGAATTTGTATGTTAAATACATTGTGTTACGAAAGACCTTTTGAATCGAAATACAGAGTAAACTCCTTGATCAACTCAGAATATGTTTGAAAATTCCACTTACCATGCTCACTATTTGTGGGCCCAGTCATGCCTAGAACAGTCAAATATACAGAAATAGATTTATATAAAAGCCTACATAAAATCGTTGAGCGTCTTCTACATGTAAGAACATATATTGCTATAAAATTTATGCGCTCATATCTTAACCGCAAATTACAAGATAATTTTATAAAATTTGGCACATCTTGGACCAATAAATAAATTTTAAGCGATTTTCGGAATTTAATCCTATATTTGACTAGGATTTAATCAATAATACTGAATTTCATTATCGTATATCAATAGTTTCATGAACATCAATACTATTTTCGGAATAGTGCATTCAATGGGGTAAGAACATTTATAGACCGATCCACATAAACATTGGTAGAAATATTTTGGTTTCTTTAAAATTTATTTATCCCGAATTTCATAGGTATAACAACACTTTTAAATCTGTAATGAGTGTTAAAGTTATTTTCTGTAGGAGATGAAGATCATATGGGTGTAGTGTCAACTATAAACCAATCTTCATAAAATTTGGTAAAAAGATTAATTTGTTTATTTTTTATGGGTTAATTATATCTAGATCCTCATAAAATTTAGTATGCAGTTTTCAGATTCTATAGAAGTTAAAGACTGTTATGAGCGTTAAACTTATATTTTGAAGAGGACCGTCTAAAGGGAAAAAGGTCAATTATGGACGGATTCTTATTAAAACTTAACTAAAATATTTCGGTTAATATAAAATGAGTTTTTGTCGAATTTCATTGCTGTACTTGTTTTTCTGGGGGATATACATTTTTAAAGAAAGATACATATAAACAGGTTTATCAAGCCAGTATTTAGCATTAAAGTAATTTTCTGAAGCGGACCCTAAATATGGGAATTGGGTCAAATATGTTCCGATCCTTATACATTTTTGAACAAAGATTTCGGTTTTTATCAAACTAGTTCCGTTATCCGTTATCTCAATCTCCGGTTATCGTTTAACCTCTAGATATTCTGCCGGTTAAAAATATATTTGTATGAAAACTGTCAATGTATCGTTCCGATAAAATATAACTAGACATTGAGAAAGTGGGGTACCTATGTCTGTTAAAGTTGTTTTTCGGAGGGCACTTGTATGGAGGCTATGCGAAAAAGTTGGCTAATATTGTCCATTATCAATACTAAACAAGCCCAACATATAGGATATATATGTGTAAAATTGCTCTAGCTTTTTTCGTTCGGTCTCGATCATGCTTTCAATAGACAGACAGACGGACATGGCTAGATAGTCTTAGAATTCAATAGGACCCAGAATATATATGTATGTATACTTTTGTGGATATACTTCGATGTGTTACAAACGGAATGACAAAAACAATCCCCATCTTTTTTATGGTGGGTATAAGAACACAAAAATGTGTTTTATTCAAAAAGGGGCAAAAAGTGGCAAAAAACGAAAGAAGCCGCAAATTTAGTTCATTTTGACAAGGGGTCATAAAAAGTGGCAAAGCACTCGAAAAAGGGTCAAATTGCGACTTTAGTCTCACAACGGTAACGCTGCAGGTCCACCATCTAAATCTTTTCCACTTGCACAAGGTATTGAAATGTAATTTGTTTTTTTGTGGTAAAATGTTGTTGAAAAACAATATTAAATGAAATTTTAGGATAATTAAATCCGTCAATTGTTTTACGAAATTATTTGTTGTAATGTGAACACTGGGCAAACAAATTTTCACTATTTGTATTGAATTGTTTTTGGCTTTGTTTCTTCAAACAAAACGTCAAAACAGAAATACTCATTTTAAGCACATTAAGAAATAAAAATGTATTTAATTTTATGTTTTTAGGCAGATATATCTATGAAATCGTAAAAAACAATTGTAATTTCAATTAAATAGTTTTTTTTTTTAACAAATGTTTCATGTTTGGTGTTCACATTGGGAAAATATTTGTAGATTGACAAATAAAAATTTTTCACGAAAAACAGCTAATATTTTGTTCTTCAAAAATATTTTGTGTTCACATTAAAGCTAACAAATATTTGACAAAAAAAAAAAACGGCAAATATTTGATAGGTGTGAACGTAGCTTTACAATAAATATATGGACAATTCCATACGATTATATGTGACATTTGCACAGCTTTAAAGTGGTAATCCATAATTTTTGGATTTTGTTTTTATATAAAAGTTAGTTATGATGAATTTCATCGCGTTACTAATGGTTATAAATCAATTATGGACGATTAACACTTTTTAAACGGGAGTTTTTATTGGGGATAAGGTAAATTAAAGAGGAGGAAAGTGCAGTCGGACATGACAGACCTATATACAAGTTTAAGCAATTTATAGATACAAATAAAAACCAGGTGTTACATCGCGAGTAGGGTCAAATATGGACCAATCCTCATATAATTTGGGGGTGGAATTTATATTTATATAAAACTTATTTATGCCAAATTTTATCATAATACTAGAGCTTATAAGTAAGTTAAGTATTTTTCTGAAATTAAACTTTGTATAGAACTAGAGTCAAATGAGGTCCAGTCGCTATGAAAATGGTTTAGGCTTATATACACATGTGTTATATCTGCAGATTTTTAAAGGGATAGTTTAGTTCTTAAAGAAAATAAATTTTTAAGTTCTTTAATTATAAAAAGTTCAAAATAAATGAAAAATGCCAAAAAAGCACTTTAAAAAATATCTAGCAAAAGACGAAAAAGTGCTAAAAAGCACTTTTTTCAAAAAGCTGACGAAAAAAATTATAGAATTGCACTTTAAATGCCGTTATGGCAATACTGTTTGTTACTGTTTGGACCAAAAATTTAATTAAATTAATTTTGGTTATCTATGACCAAAAAAAAATATATTTTGGTTGATGATGGGGCAAAAAAATGATCTGAAATTAAAATGTCATAAATTTCTAAAAAATTTATTATTTTTACATTTGACCTCTAATATTTCGTCTAATTAAGACATGATATTTCTAACATCAAGTTGATTGGCTGTGGTAATTTTTACATTATTCGGCATTAAAACCTTTATTTTAGTAATTAAGTCGTCAACATATTTTTCCACTAAAATACGCTAGGCGCACAACTTTAGGAGCCCATAATATATGAACCGTATAAATTATGGATCCAATTTATAGGCCATTCACACCATATTTAAGAGTAGAATACATGACCTAAATTTTAACTAAATCGAAGGTGTCAAAAATTTAAAGTGGTCGAAATGTCTGTGGAATGACTCTATAGCCAAAAAAATATTTCTCATGTTTATTAGTTATAAATCTTATAATTATGGTTAAAATCCCTAAATAAGATAATGGGATTTTAGCTTAAGCTTTTCTTTTGAAATAAAAAAATTAATTTTTTTGGGTCCCTGGGTTAAACATAAAGAGACAAATGTCATATCATATCATATTTTTTTTTAATTTTATTTTGATTCTACATGCAAATAATGTCGAAACAAATAATAAACACTTTCTAAAATGATGTCGTCAAAGATTTATTATGTTTGCGCAAATAAATATGTATATATTTAAAGAAAATCAAAGTGTTAATTTTTTAGGGGTCAAGTCATTTTCGTCAAATATTTCTCACCTCTTCTTGATTCTGTTGTAAACTAGTATGTTGCTGTGGTTGTTGCTGCTGTTGTTGATAGACTTGATCGTTGTTTATAGAAGCCACAATAGCCGATGCAAATGCTTGTGCATGTGTTATGTTCTCTAACTCAATTTTAAGTTGTTCTAAGGAATTGTTTGTATTACTGCTCGTATTTGTAACAGAACTTGCTCCGCCACCTGAAGGTTTCATTACATTATTTGTAACAGCACTAACATTTTGCGTAACTACATCGTTATTAGTGGCGGCTTTTTCTATTGTTTGTTCCGAATTTTCAGTATTTTCCGTTTTTGATGGGGATGTTGATGTGCTCTTACTGCAGTTTTGAAAGTTGTTGCCTCCAGCCTCTGTTGTGCTACACTTCAAATTATGTTGCACTTCATTCTCTATTATGTTAAGAAAGAAAAATAAATTTAAAATTTAAATGTATTTATATATATGCAATTTCGTGTCAAGTGATCCAATCCAAAAAATAAATTTGAATGAAATTTGCACCAAGGTTACTACTATTGGATAGTAGGCCAGACACAAATTTTCAGCTCTATTGGCAAAGAACTGTTGGACATTTTGGCCAGAGTTTTATTCAAATGAATGTAACTTTTCACCTACTGGTCCTAGCATAAATTATCCAATGGAGTTCAGATAGCTATTTCTTTACTGTTTCCTTTTTTATCCAAATCGGAAGACATGGATTTTAAAAGTTAGGTCACTTGACACGAAATTGTCCATATTGCGGTGTATTTTTGTACCCTTCACCACCATCAGTGGTGATAGAGGGTATATATAAGATTGTCATTCCATGTGTAACACTGGTAAATATTCATTTGCGACCCAAACAAAGTATATATAATTATAGCATATGTATATAAGTTTGTAACACTGATAACTATTCATCTGAGACCCAACAAAATATATGCATACATATATTATTTGATAACACGCGTCCTCAAAATATTTACTATTGTCCTATGTAGTTTGGTATTGAAAATCAGCAAAATCGGTACACAATGTGAAAAATTAGAAATCAAAATTTCAAAAAACTCCGAAAAAAATAAGCTATGCAATTTTCACAAAAATTATGCGCTATAATTGTATGAAAATCACCACACATTTGTTTCTATACAAAATCTTGATTTCTGTTAAAAATTGACGGAATCGGTCCACAATTCCATATATCTCCCATACAAATGTACATATTCGCGGAAAATTAATTTATTGCTAATTACTTCCGTTAGAATATGAATATCTTGACAAATTAAAGTTTTATGTTAATAGAATTCATATAAAGAAAACATTTCTGAATCGGTCCATAATTGATCATAGCTCCCATGTAAGGTCTCCTCTCTCAAAATTTGGTACATATACATTAGGCTTCGTTTCAAAAAACAAAATATTTCCCGTTTTTGTGATATCACAACTTTTCAGAAGGTTTTTGTATCTGTGATCACTATGCTGTAATATTTTTTTCAAAATTCCAACTCCTTCCTCTGCATATCTGAGGCGGAAACCACTAATTTTGAGCGACATTTTTTACAGAGCAGAAACTACAGAATTTATAGGAAATCATGCTCTAATAATTGATTTTATAGGAAAAATCAATAAGAATGAGCTAAATTTCACACTTTTATAACGCTTCAAAAGTGCATTTAGTATTATCCAAAGATGAACTTTTTTCAAAAAATATTTCAAACATTTTTATTTTTTGTGCATAATCAAAGTATGCTTTTTGCTGAGACAAATGGTGCAAGAACAAAAATTTTATCATTAACCCTTTAGATGTGATGAGACTTTAAATTTTCAGATTTTAAACTTTACAACGCTATATTTAACTACGAAAGTTATAAGACCCAAAATTTGTCATTATACAAGTCATATATAGAACATTAATTGGGTGGAGTTTTATTAAATTCGGAGATGATGATGAAAAACACCATCGTTTGATGGGAAATTATTAAACCACAAGCTAACATTATAACCATCATAACTCCTAAACGGATTACAATAAATTAAAAATTTTAACACTATTTTTTTAATGGCATTGAATATTATATTTACGAATGATAAAATCAGGTTTTGAATTTTTTTTTTTTAAATTGCATTTTTTTTTCCTTTTGCTCTTATGCATTTATAGTGCATCTAAATTCTGTCAAATTAAGTTTATATATCTTAAATTTTCCTGTAGAATAGTATACTTAAGTCGGATTTGAAATATGTTCAGCAGTTTTCGGTCTATCAAAAAATGTCGCCTAAAATCGGTATTTTGGCCGCAGATATGCAGATGAAGGAGTTGCAATTTTAACAAAATAATTACGCCAATATTAGTGTTGATCAAAAACCTTTAATAAGGTATGATATCACAATTTCAAAAATATTGCGTGAAGCCTAATATACATATATTTTACTTTTGTATACAGAAATGTTACTGTATTTTTTTACGAGATATTGCCTTTACATACAGAATCGTTAATGTAAAATTTTTGTACAATCGGTCCCCAATAAGTCATAACTCCCATATAAGGTCCCCTTCCCGAAAATCACATTAAGCGCGTGTACAAGAATATATTTGAATTTCCTGAAATCGTTCACACACATGCATACATGGAAATTATTAAATATCTCTAAATCTCATTTAACGCGCTATAAAAATGCTAAAGAAAGAAATGTAATGTTCAATACATCTTACAATTGTTACTCATTTAAAATATTTAAATCTTAAGTTTTTATACCCTCCACCACCATCAGTGGTGATAGAGGGTATATATAACTTTGTCATTCCGTGTGTAACACCAAGAAATATTCATCTGAGACCCAACAAAGTATATATATTCTTGGACCTTATGAAATTCTGAGTCGATTTAGCTATGTCCGTCCGTCCGTCCGTCTGCCTGTCTGTCTGTATAAAACATTCTCACGTTAACACGAAGCAACAAAAATTAACGAAATTCACCCAAAATATTTATTATTGTCCTAGGCAGTTTGGTATTGAAAATAAGCCAAATCGGTTCACACCGGGAAAAGTTATGAATTAAAATTTGAAACAACCTCGAAAAAAATAAGCATTTTTTACACATTCTGATGTAATTTTCTCGAAAACTATGCAAGATAATTCCATACATTCGTTTCTACACAAGAGCTTTCAAAATTTTACAAATTAAAATCTTATGTGAATAGAATTCATTCAGAGAAAAAATTTTCGGAATCGGTCCATAATTGGACATAGCTCCCATACAAGGTCCCCTCCCGAAAATAACTTAAACGTAAATAATTCATTACTAAATTAAGACATCCATATAAAATTTGGTACAAGTATTGCTCTCACATACAGAAATATTACTGTGAAATTTTTGTTCCATCGATCCATAATTGGCCATAGCTCATTACTAAATTAAGATATCCATATAAAATTTGATATAAGTATTGCTCATACGGAAATTTTACTGTGAATGTTTTTTCTGATCGGTCTATAATTGGTCATAGCTCCCATACAAGGTCCCCTTCCGAAAATCACTTAAACGCGCATAACTCACTACTAAATTAAGATATCCACATAATTTGGTACTAGTATTACTCATATGCACAGAAATATTACTGTGAAATTTTTCTCCGAGCGGTCCATAATTGGTCATAGCTCCCATACAAGGTCCTTTTACGAAAATCTCTTAAACGCACATTACTCATTAGCAAATAAAGCTATTGATAAAAAATTTAGCCCAAATATTAATTTTGTATACAAAAATTCTATTTCAAGATTTTTTCACGATCGGTTCATAACAGAAAATCAGCTGTCATTCAGAAAATCACTTAAACACACATTACTTATTACTAAATTACGATATAGATACAAAATTTGACTGAAATATAGCTTTTATGAACAGAAATTTTGCTTAAAGAATTTTTTACGATCGGTCTATAATTGGTCATATCTCCCATACTATGTCCTGCCCCTAAAAGCACTTTAACCGTATTTAACTAGTTGCATTATCAATTTGTGTAGAACAAAATTATATATATTTATTTTGAAAATCTTTAAATCTTTTACACACATGCATACATGCAAAATACTAAATATCGCTAAGCGCTATAAAAATATAAAGAAAATGGTGTTTGTAATGTTCAATAAATCATGGAATTGTAATAGATTTAAGCTGCTTAAATCTTTGTATTTTTTCTATTCAAGACATGAGAAAACTTATTTCTACAAATATTTGATCAATTAGAAAAGTATTAATATATGTATAAGTAGCTGGTTTAGGGTATTTAAGATTCGGCTCAGCCGAATATAGCACTCTGACTTGTTTTTATTAGAAAGCACGAGTATACCTATTTCCACAAATATTTGATCAATTAAAGCTGTCATTAATATAAAGGTATTTAAGATTCGGCTCAGCTATTTAAGTTTTCTTTTTTGCTTTTGTAGTTTAATTGTGCTATAATTCGAAAAAAACATATAACTTTAGGAAAATCAGAAAATTACAAAATAAGTCAGGTTTTATTGCTCAATAAAAATAAATACGATGCAAAAACTCGATATTGAGAAAATTAATAAAGAAGTCAAATTTTCTCAAAACATATTTGACAATTTTTTTAATTTTCACCATTAAAAATATATATTTTAAACAAACCAGTTAATTTTTTAAAAGCTTTTATTTAAATTGCTTTGTTAGTTGGTACAAATTTTGTAACTGAATTTTCGTCCAGTTCCCGTAGCCCGATGAATCTTGGTACACATAAAGACACCTGAAGACAATGTAATGTTATGTACAAAAAATCGAAAATTTTAACTGAATTTTAAGCCACTTCCTGGAGTTCAAATATACTGAAATTTGGAATCAGATAACAATATAATGTAATGTTCAAATTTTCAAAATTTCTTTCAAAAATTTGAAGTTATATTCGAAAAAAACAATAGTTTTAAAATATATATGTATATTGTACACCCAGTGGTTTGTGAATTTAAAAAAAAAATGTAATTGCCAGATATTAAAATTTCAAAGCAAATCGGAAAAAATAAAATTTGTTTGAATTTTCTTGGTTTGTGCTGAATCTAAACAAAAACTGAAACAGTTAACAAATTATATAATACTTAAAACCTTTTCATAAAAGTCTCTTTTTAAATTATCGTGCACAATGGGGCAAAATGAAACGTCGTAACTAAGGAGTATTCAAAAAACCCAAAAATACTCCAGGGACGGCGCTATAGGGCTCAAAGTAGGGTACTTTCGATATGTAAAATTGTTAAACGACTGTAATTTTTTTTGTTTCTCATCCGAGTAGTTTTCGTTTATAGTCATCACTGTTAAAGTCACATTAGTTATATTGTCACTTTCATTAGATTTAAATGTCTCTGTCTTTCAGTTTCATATAAAAAGATTACTTTATAGTCCATTTTTATACCCTCCACCACCATCAATGGTGATAGAGGGTATATATAAGTTTGTCATTCCGTGTGTAACACCAAGAAATATTCATCTGAGACCCAACAAAGTATATATATTCTGAGTCGATTTAACTATGTCCGTCTGTCTGTCTGTCTGCCTAAAACACGCTCACGTTAAAACTAAGCAAAAGAAATCAACCAAATTCACCAAAAATATTCACTGTTATCCTAAGCAATTTGGTATTGAAAATCATCAAAATCGGTTCACAACGTTAAAAGTTATGAGTAAAAATTTCAGACTTCCTCGAAAAAATTACGGTTTTTTTCGTAATTCTCAAGTCGTTTTCTCAGAAACTACAAAAGATAATTCGATGAATTTTGTCACACATTATTTTTTTTTACCCAGGGATTAATTGTGTTGAAAATCTAAATAATTGAACCAAAATTTCACATAGCCCCCATACAAAGGTATATATTCCCAGAAATTAGTTTATCATTAATAACTCCCTCAAATATATCGGTATCAACACAAAATTTGTACATATAAATATAATATGAACAGAAATCATACTACCAACGTAGATTAGTATCGGTCCACAATTGGTCATAGCTCTCATATAAGGTCCACTGCCGAAAATCACATAAACGCACATATTTCATACACAAATAAAGCTATTGTGATAAAATTCGAGATAAATATGTTTTGTGTACATACAAATCATTCTACGAAATTTTTTAGGGATCGGTCCATTATTGGTCATAGCTCCCATATAAGGCCCACTTCCGAAAATCACTTAAAAGCACACATTTCATCGTCAAATAAAGCTATCTTAATAAAATTCGACACAAATACTATATGTTTGTCTAAATATGAATCACTCTATGAAATTTTTTCCATATAGGCCCACAATTGGTCATAACTCTCATATAAGGTCCACTTCCGAAAATCACTTAAACACATATATTTCATTGAATTCTCAAGCTATAGAGATAAAATTAAACTTGAATATGTTTTGTATACATACAAATCATTCTACCAAATTTTTTACGGATCGGTCCACTATTGGTCATAGCTCCCATATAAGGCCCACTTCCGAAAATCACTTAAAAGCACATATTTCATTGTCAAATAAAGCTATTTTGATAAAATTCGACACAAATATGTTTTGTCTGTATATGAATCACTCTACGAAATTTTTTCCGGATAGGGTCCCGTATAAGGTCCATTTACGAAAATCACTTAGACTCATATTTTTCTTTGAATAATAAAGCTATCGGGATAAAGTACGACTTGAATGCTCACAATATAAATATTTCTACCAAATTCTTTCCGGATCGGTCCACATTTTTAAATAGCTCCTACATAAGGTCCACTTCAAAAAATCACTTAAACGCTCATATTTCATTATCAAATAAAGACATTTTGATAAAATTCGACACAAATATGTTTCGTGTACATATATATTACCGGATAGGCCCGTAATTGGTTATACCTCCTATATAAAGTCCACTTCCGAAAATCACCTAAACGCACATATTTCATTAATCTATTGGAGTAAAATTCGACTTGATTTTTTTTATATAAATCACTAGATTTTTGTACCCGGCGTTGCCCGGGGTTTTAAGTGGTTTCATAACATTATACTTAAGTATTCTCCCCTTTCCCTTTCTTCCTCGTGTTTGAAAAAATGCTAAAGGTCTTTTATGAATAAATTCATTATAATTTTTTTGTGATCTTATAAAGCTACAAATGAAATTTCATTAAAATTGAACAATATTTTTAAAAGGTACCAACACAGTTCTTTTTGCTCCATTGAATTACCCAAATTTATGTAGTTTGTTTAATAAATTTTGTATCATTTCAGAAATTGATGTTGAAAATATGAGTCCTGTAGAACATTTATTAAAAAAATTATGTATCTCCCCTTTCTTCCTACCTTTTCCTCTTTAATGATGTTTTGCAAAAACTCATTACTTACTATCAAAAGTACTTATTTTGCCGGTTTTCACCCATTTTCCCCCTTTTTGTCTAAAGCGCCCGCCAAGTATAGATCTAACTTTGCTACAAATTTTTAGAAAATCGGTCCAGCCGTTTAGGCGTGATTGACGAAAAAACAAACAGACTTACAACGAGATTTATATTATATATTATGAATTAGGTTTTTAGGATTAGGATTTCATACAGCGATATTTAAAATTAAAGTCAGATAGGACATTTATTAAAACAAAGTAAAAAATTCCCTTTTTTACCCACTGGATAGATGCTTTGCAAAAACATAATTTTTTAAATCATTGTATATTTAAGAAATTTCATAAAAGTACCAAAATAACAAATAATTATACTTTTTTATTCGTTAAATTTAAATAACCCAAAAATATGATATTTGTTAGTCCCTTGCTCCATTAAAATATTAATATTTAAAATTTTATGTCTTTTGGAAATTTTATACAGCAAACATCGATCTAGCCGTTTAGGCGTGATTGACGAACAAATAAGCAAACGAACAGACTTACAAAGAGATTTATAATATATATTAGGATTTGATGTCTTTAGGACATTTTATACAGCAAACATAGAATTCCTTTTTTTACCCGTTTCTGTCCCCATTGGGTGGGCTTCCAAAATATGCATATTTCCGATACTATAAAAAGCGCAGTTGATATAGAACAGATAAAAATTAGTCTTAAAGCACAAAATTACTAATTTTGCCCGTTCTTCCCCTTTTGTCATATTTCTGATAGTTTAAAAAGCTTAATGGAATATATTTTGGCTTAAGCAAAGACAATAATTGGTATTTATGCTTAAAAGTACTAACTTTGACCACTTTTCACCCATTTACCCCCTTTTTGCGCCCTCCTATTCCTTTATATATATATATACTTTATATATATAAATCATTCTACGGAAATTTTTCCAGATCGGTCCATAAGTTGTCTTAACTCCCATAAAAGGTTAACTTCTGAAAATCACTTAACATCACTTAATTCGTTATTAAATGATTATATCCGGATAAATTCGACATGATTATGTTCTGTGTATAGATAAATCATTCTTTTAAAATGGACCTAATCAAAATTAGTTCGACATATGCATAAATGTTAGTATCCTCAATACGGAAACAAACATTTTGTCAAGTTATGTAAAAATTATATAATTAAATGGGTTTTAATAAAAAGTAACTTGCTGGTGGAGGGTATTTAAGATTCGGCATAGCCGAATATAGCACTCTAACTTGTTGATATAAGCACTTTTTACAGTTACAGACATTAATTGATTTATAATATAATGTAGAATATCTTCCGCATTATGTTTTCTATATAATACTTGGGAAATGTATATGTGCTTATATCGGCCACTTTTCGAGTTATGAGCACTATTACAAAAAAAGTCATGTTTCAAAACCCTTTTTTTAGCTTTTGGCACTCAATGGGTTAATAATTCATATAATATTGCACATCATCTGAAAGGCCTTTCCACGACCTTTCATATCATGTTATTTTTTTACAATCGAGCAAGCCATTTCCGAGCAAACCAAAAAAATAGTATCGTTAGATTCCGTATTAAAAGTACTATCAATGGAAAAAAAAATAAAAAATTTGGAGCCGTTTAGAGTCGTTAAGGAGTTCCTATTCTGCATATCTGACCTATCGAACAAAATGACATACACTATAATCTAAAAAACCTAAATCCGTTAGATGTGAATTTAATGATAACTTTAGCTTGAATAAAGTTTAAACCGGATACATTGAATTAATACAATTCTACAGCAAAATAAATTATGTCGAGGAGAACCAAAATATCCCAACATGGCACAATTATTCCAGGGGCTTCAAATTATCAGCATGAGACTCATCTCAAGTTCGATTCTCAAGTTCAGTTTTTTTCCAAAAAAGAGTTTAATTTTATCTTTTAGATTGAATTTGGATCTAACAAATAAAATTAAGTTAAGGAAATAGCAGGAAATTAAAGTAGTTAGAAAACAAAAATCAATCAGCAAATTTTTCAAACCGTCTAGATGTTCAAAAGGGAAAAATGGGTGCGTTGTTCTTAGTTATTTGAAATAAAATTTTAAGTAATAATTTCATACATTAATTTGAATGTTTTTTTGTCCATTAAATAAAGAAATTTACTAGAAAAAATTATTCTGATATAACGAATTTTTCGATTTAACGAAAGGGCCTGACATTATATCATTCGTTATACCGGGATTTGCCTGTATTTATTTCTTTAATAAACATGAATTTTTAAATTTTTTAAAATCACAAAAAATTAATATATAATCGTCCGCCATGTCCATCTGTCTGTCTGTGTGTATGTTGAAATCAGTCCATAAATAACAAGATATGAAAAAATTAAAACTTCATCAATAATTGATTTTTTTTTACGCTGAGACAGATATTGTAAACAAACAACAACAAAAAACACAATCATACGGTAAATTTTGTTATTGTACTTGCTTGTTTATAAAAACACAAAGCTGAGCATGAACGTCACGTTACGAATGAAGCAGTGTGTTTAATGTTTTTCACGGGAAATACCGGAATTTTATGTGACATTTTTGACAAAAAAATGTTGTTTAAAATAAATATATTGATTTGAAATGTTAAATCCAGAGAAGATGTGTAAATAAAAAGGTGCTAAACACTAGAAACAAATTACTATTTTTAAGCAATTTATTGGTGAAAACTGATTTTCTAGAATTTGCCTCTAAAAAATTCATATAAAATTACTTCAATGAAGCATGTAAGTTTTTATGGAAAATTACAACAAATGCGTAAATTTAAGCATAAATTGTTTTTAAGAATTTATTACATACTTGTAGCAGCAAAAATAAATACAAAATGTGGTAATTTAAATTTTGGTGAACATGTTCCTAATAAATTAGATATTTTAAATTTAAAATTACAACCATTATTAAATTTTATTTTTAAACAAAAAATGAGTAATATTTTTTTCTTTGAGTAATATAAAATTTTTCAAAATATTATTCATAAAATAATAAAAAGGAATAAAACAATACAAAAATTTCTTTTGTGCAATAAAAAATTTAAAAAACGATTAATTTTAATAATGTAAAGCAAATTTATTCCATGGAGGACGTATGTACATATATGTATGTAGTACTAAGCAGTGATGTGGACTAATACATATGTGTATCAATGCCCACAAATGACACAAAGAGGCAACGGAAAATCATATCATAGCGAACAACCAATGGCCATATAGAACCCCGGCCGCCGAATTTAACATGCCAGAAACACCACCTTCTTACAAAAGCCATGCGTCAGTCAAACTATGTATGTACCTACTATCCCCAGTGTTTTGGATTTCAAACAACCATAACGTGAAGCTGGAAGTTTCCCCTATTTAAGTATTCAACAATAGGCGAATTTTGTATGGGTAAAAGAAATTAGCCGCTTTGGGTAAAATAGTTCTTAAAAGTTAAAAACTTTAATTCTTAAAAGTTAAAAACTTTAATTTAATTTAAACAAGTAAGAGTGTTATATTCGGCTATGCCGAATCTTATATACCCACCATCAAACCTCGTTTGACTCAAACGAAACTTACTTTTGTCAAATTTCATCTATATACTCGTATATTTAGGCCAATTATAAGCGTTAAAGTAATTTTCTGAAGGGGATCTTATATAGGGGGGTAGGGTCAATTATGGGTCGATCCTCATAAAATTTGGTAGACAGAATTTGGTTCGTATTAAATTTACTTGTGTCGAATTTCATCGCTACACTCGTATTTTTAAACCATTAATGAGCGTTGCAGTCATTTTCTGAAGGAGACCTTATATAGGGGGGGTAGGGTCAATCATGGACCGATCCTCGTAACATTTTTTAGATAGATTTTGACTCGTATGAAACTTACTTATGTCAAATTTCATCTATATACTAGTATTTTTAAGCCAGTAATGAGCGTTAAAGTCATTTTCTGAAGGGGACCTTATATGGGGGGTAGGGTCAATTATGGACCGATCCTCATAAAATTTTGCACAGTGATTTTGGATCATAAGAAACTTACTTATGTCGAATTTCATCCCTATATTCGTATTTTTAAACAAGTTATGGCTGTTAAAGCTGCTTTTCGAGGGGCCACTTGTATGGGGGCTATCCGAAAACGTGAACCGATATCGCCCATTTTCAATACCAAACAAACCTTACCTATAAGAAATATTTATGTGAAATTTCAACCCTCTAGCTCTTTCCATTCGGACTCTATCGTGCTTTCAACAGACAGACAGACAGACAGACAGACAGACGGACGGACGGACAGACGGACAGACATGGCTAGATCGTCTTAGAATTTAATGAGGACCCAGAATATATATACTTTTGTGGGTCTATGATCAATATTTCGATGTGTTACAAACGGAATGACAAAATCAATATACCCCCCATCTTTTTTGATGGTGGGTATAAAAACAAGTAAGAAATTATAGTCGGGCGAGGCCGACCATATAATACCCTACACCTGTTACAAAAACAAAATGTGATTTAGTTTTCATAATAGAGCATTTAAGTTGAATTTCTCCTTGCCTTGAATTATACTTAAGCCATTTATTGCTGAATAAAATTGTGGACATTTAAGTCAAATTTTGAAGGGGGATTTGTATAGGAGCTATGGTCAAATGAGACCCTATAATTATAAAATTCACGAGAGTCATCAAGGCTAGTATAGAACTTGGTTTTGCAGCTTTTTGTCGAGATACGAGTATATTAAACATAATTATAAACTTAAAATCCCTATTCGTCGGGTTCAGTTGTATGGGGGCTAGGTGAAATAATGGACCGATGTTAACCATTTTCAATAGGCTTCGTCTCCCGTACCATAGAAGATCATCTGCCAAATTTCATTGAATTATCTTTAAAATTGCGACCTATAGTTTGATTAAAAGGTTTACAAGCCCTATTCGGGGGTTCAGTTGTATGGGGGCTATGTGAGAAAATGGACCGATGTTAACCATTTTCAATAGGCTTCGTCTCCGGTACCATAGAAGATAGTGTGCAAAATTTCATTGAATTATCTTCAAAATTGCGACCTGTAGTTTGATTACAAGGTTTACAAGCCCTATTCGGGGGTTCAGTTGTATGGGGGCTAGGAAAAATAATGAACCGATGTTAACCATTTTCAATAGACTTCGTCCCTGGGACAATAGAAGATCATGTGCCAAATTTCATTGAATTATCTTCAAAATTGCGACCTGTAGTTTGATTACAAGGTTTACATGGACGGACAGACGGACGGACGGACATAGCTAAATCGACTCAGAAAATGATTCTAAGCCGATTGGTATACTTTAAGGTGGGTATAGGACCAATATTATTGTGCGTTACAAACATCAGCACAAATCCAATATACCCTCCCCACTAAAGTGGTGTAGGGTATAATAAATCGTTATTTCATAATGTAAATATATACCTTCAAATAAATAGAGATTTTTTTTTTATTTTAATACATTTTAAATGCAATTTTAGGTGTAAATTTATCTTTTTCAGAATTTTTTTAGACACAAAAAATGTAAATTTCAACAAATATAAAATGTTGCTAAACTTTTTTAAGCACAAAAATGTGTAATATTAAACTTTTTGTGTCTAGAATTTTTACACATAATGTGTTTAAAATTTTTTAGTATGTATTTTTACCCTAATTATACTAGGAATCTGGTTACCTACAATAAATAGAGTAAATTTACATGAAAATTTATAAGAGTGTAGTATATTTAACATACATATGTAATTATTAGCTAAAAAGCACAACTAGTCAGGTTCAGTTATTTGGATGTAAGTGAAATAATTGTTTCATATAAACCATTTTCAATAGGGTTCGTTCTTGGGATAAAAGAGCAGTGTTCTTTAAAATCTTAATGATTTACATAGACGGACAGAGCCCATTGGTATGCTTTACGGTGAGTATTCTGCCAATATCCTTATTTATTAAAAATCAGCACAAATTCATAATATCGTCACCACTATAGTGGTGTAGCTATTATTCCGATACAAATATTTCAGGCTTGTACATAACATACATTAGAAATCCTGTAACTTTACCTCTTTTTATTTAATTTTTATAGCCTTGTGTATGTAATAGGGATGCCAAACAGGATCGGCTTTTCGGGATTTTGAAAATTGTAATCCCGAAATATCCCGCGATCCCGGTATTTTACGGGATTACTTAAATTTAATTATTTTATACATGAAAATCTTAAATCTTCATGTTTGTGAAGAAAATTGTTTAATATTGTGGGAATTAATCAACAGAAGATAAATTTAAATTAAAGCAATCCAATTAATTCCAATTCTTAAATAAAAACTTTTAGAATATCATAATTTAAGAAATTTGGTAACTACATACATACTTCCTAATAAATAAAAATAAATATCACGTTCAATCCTTCGAATATCAATTTAGATCATAAATGAACCTTTTCTTTGGAAAATGATATCTTCATTCAGAACAATTTAATTTACCTTTACCGTTATCACTCAGATTTAAAGAAAGCTTGAAATGCAAAACCTTCTAGATATCATTTAAAAAATAAATTTTATATTTGACTGTGCCGAAATAAAACAAATATTCCGGTTTTAGTTAGAGTGCTATATTCGGCTTTGCTGAATCTTAAATACCCTCCACCTGTAAGCTTTTTGAAAACCATCTAAATTGGTTTCAAAGTTTTAATAAATTTTTAAACTTATTTATGATGAATTGTAGTCAGATATCTTTATCTATCAATGAAATATGCAGTTTTTGAAGTGGATCTTATATGGGAGCTATGACCAATTATGGACTGATCCGGAAAATATTTCTCAGGATGGTTCATATCTACTTTAAACACATTCATTCACTCATATTACGTTACATATTATATCCACATGTGCATTTCGTGGTGATATTTTTAACGCAGTTATTAACGATAAACCCAATTTCGAGAATATCGACCTTTGTATGGGGGCTGTGGGAAACTTTGGACCGATATTTTTGAGTTTGGACATAATTGATCCCTGGGCAAAATAAAAAACGTGTAATATAATTCATTGAATAATCTTCGGTAGTTTCTGAGAAATCTACTCGAGAATTAGGAAAAAAACGTAATTTTTTCGAAGTAGTCTAACATTTTTACTCATATTTTTTACGTTGTGAAGCAATTATGCTGATTTTCAAATACCAAACTGCTCCTTCCTTAGCTTAGTTTTAACGTGAGCGTGTTTTACACAGACAGACGGACAATATATATACTTTGTTGGGTCTCAGTTTAATATTTCTTGGTGTTACATACGGAATGACAAATATTCTCTATCGCCACTGATGGTGGTGAAGGGTAAATAAAAAGAACGACTTTACCAAGATTCGAACCACTTATGTTTCACTTCTCAATCCAGTGTTTTACCCACAACACCACTGCCTTACTTAGCTCTTTGATAACTAATGTTTATCATATAAAAATACTATATTATTTTCTGTGTGTACAAAAAAACCGTTGCTGAATACCTTTTGTCAACACTTATCTTGCAGAATTGCATAAAAAAATAAACAGCTACGTTTTCTCAGTATGCGTATTTTTTGGTCGCGCGTCAGCAGTGAAAATAGTATTTTTATGTAAAAGCCACCAGTTAACAAACGAAAGCAAGAGTAATTGACGTTGCAGTGGTCAGGACATAGAACCGACAACTGTAAGAGTCTAGGTTCAAACCCAGTCTACTTGTTATTTTTTTTATAAAATAAAACAACTTTTTTATCCCCCTTCTAGACCTATTTTATGGTTGTAAAATTTTGGTCCGATTTTGTTGAAAAAAAGAAAAGAAAGAAAAAAAGAAATTTCTTCAACAATTTTATTTCTTTGAAAACGAATGATCTTACCAGCAGGACTTATGTTAGAGAAGAAGACAAAACAATTTTACGGAAATATTAACTTTAACAGATTGATTGATTAGGCATTTTGGGTGAAAGAGATAGAAAATGTAGTTACATGTTCTATCTGTCTATGAGCTTTTATGTATAACGAAGCATGAAGACCCTTAAAGGGTAAGTTTTACCATTAACGGTTAAACTTAATTAATGCCATAAAAATAGTAAAAATTTTGGCATTAACATATATAAAGATGTTTGTCTTCCAAAATTCATTAGTTTATCTGCAGTAGTTTTTGTAAAAAATACAAAAAACCAGTTGAAAAAGCAAGATTTTTTTAGAGGTTGTGTGAAATTTTTACTCATATCACTGAACCAAACTGAACCGGACAATAATGAATGTTTTGGGTAAATTTCGTAGGTTTCCGTTGCTTCTTTTTAACGTGCGCGTGTTTTACACAGACAGACGGATAGACGGACGGACATAGCTAAATTGACTCAGAATTTCATAAGAATTAAGAATATTGATTTTCAGAGGAGGTCCTTTTAGGATTTCTTTTATTAATTTTGGTCCAAATTTTTCGGCCTAAATAGAATGAGTCTACTATAGACAAAGAATGTGTATACTTTTTGGGTCTACGACGAAATGAAAAAATAAATTTGTATGTACTATATATGGAATCATGCCACTTTAAAAAAAGTTCAAAATGTACAAAATTGAATTTTGTACATTTTGTTCTTCATAAGTCAAAAATAAACTAAGATCGTAATTTTCGAGCGAATTGTATGAAATTATTGCTCAAAAAAGAATTAGAAAAAAATTTTAGTAACAAATCCCGGGATTCATTTTGAAAAATCCTGGGATTCGGGATATCCTAATCCCGGGATTTATTTTGCAAATCCCGAAAAATCCCGGAATTTTCGGGATCGGGATTGGCATCCCTAGTATATAACCAAAGCAGTGTGACCAGGTCTCAAAAAATGTTGCGGCTAAATCCCATCCAAAATAATGCTAGAAAAATGCTAAATTGATTTTAAAATGCCAAAAAAATGCTAAAATTTTTTAAGTGTTTTTATGAACAATTCATATTAATTTGTAACGGAAATTCATTGTAATTTATAACAAGTAAGAAAGTATATTCTGCCGTGGTTGACCATATGAGTATAAAATTTAATTTATTTTTCGTAATAAAGCATTTATGTTGAATTGAAACTTGGTTCCGATATATTTAAACTAATTTTCTGAGAAAGGCTTTATACATTTGTATATGTATGGTAAAATAAAGGACGGACTTTAACCATTTTTAAAAGGTTTTGTCATTGGATCAAAAAGCATACGTGCTTATTGTTTTGAAAATTTCAACCTCTACCAGACGGTCAGACTTACATGGCTTAATCGATTCAGAAAATGATTCTTAACCGATTAGTATACTCAAACGTAGTATAGTGGAGTAGGGTAAAAAATTAAGTTCCGTGGTATTAAGATAAACAGAAATGCTAAAAATTATTTCAAAATTTTTGTAAATTTAGCAATATGTAATGTCTCTAACTTTTAAATATTTCTGAATGCAAAAATTACATTAAAACTCTATTAATTACACTAGTTGCTCATGGTATAAAACCTATATGTGTTTTCGAAAGGAAAAGTATAATATTTCTAGTTTTAGTTTTTTTATATAAACAATTTTATTTGTCTTCCTCAAAACACTTTAAAAATGGTTTTCATGTCACAAAAATATTGAAAATTCCGTTGAAATAATTTTAAATCTCGGTGAATAGATGTCAGGTTTATAACTCATACTTCCAAGATTTTTTCGGAAAAATAAATATGAGAATGTATGAAATGAATTGAGAGATATATTTAAATCCGTAAGTTTGTAATTCTGGAATAAATTGTCAATAATATTTTCGAAATTTATGTATTTTTTTTTTTAATTAAAAAAAAACATGACAACAAAATTACTAAAAATTTGGTAAAAATAAAAAGAACAGAAAGTAGGATGAGAAAGTCTTAATTATATATTATTGATTTTTTTTCAATACTTATTTTCAATAAATTAACAAGAACTCCTGAAGGATGATAAAAATTAAAACCTCTTTATTTCGTATAGGAAAAAAATAAAATTTGTTAATTAACCGTCACATAGCCTTTTCCAAAATTATATGTTTCATTCCATGAGCAAACAAAAAGTATTAGTTTGTAAAATAGCGTACTGAACGTATTTGTAAAAATATATGAAATCTCTTGAATTATTTCTATCACCTCGAATTTAAAAAAGCATTGGGTTCCAGAAAAATATTCTAGAATACAACATTTTAAAGTATTCACTTGTATTGGCGTAATTTTAAGTTATTTATCTTCATGAATCTTTTTGCATTATTTTGAATTACAGTGTAAATTATTACATTTCTCATATTTCTTCTTGCTTGTGTGGGTAGACATTTAATTCTGATTTTTTCCGGTTAAACCTATTTCCAATATAAATCTTTTTTGCAAAAATTTGTCTTTTTTTTTGTTTATATACTAAAATTGCCAAAAAAGCTAAAAATGCTAAAAATATTTTATAAAAATGCTAAATAAAATGCCAAATGCTAAATTAAAATTTTACAGCTAAATCAAAAGTAAAAAATGCTAAATCTAGCTGCAAAAATGCCAAAATGGTCACACTGCTGATGAGCCCTTAAATACTCGTTTTGTACTTTACCCCATTGTTTTTTTTTTTTTTTTGGTTGTAGTGAATTTTGATTTCTCCAAGAGACAATAATTTTTTTTTTTACGAGGCATTTGTTTTGAATTTTTTTCCAGAGCCACTTAAACAAATTGCCGGTTTGACTGGACCATGAACAAATATATATATATATATATATATATATATATATATATATATATATATATATATATATATATATATAGTGTTGTACTTTGTGTATTTTATTTTTTTTAATCTTAGTTACATTTCTTATTTATACAGTACCAAAATTCAATTATAAGTGTACTTGTATAACTAATATACCTACATTGTAATAGAACTATAATTAAAAATTTCAGTACTCGCTATAGATTAGTGAAATACCACTTGTATTGGCGTAATTTTAAGTTATTTATCTTCATGAATCTTTTTGCATTATTTTGAATTACAGTGTAAATTATTACATTTCTCATATTTCTTGTTGCTTATGTTTGGGTAGACATTCCGGCTAAACCTATTTCCAATATAAATCTTTTTTGCAAAAATGTGTCTTTTTTGTTTATATACTAAAATTGCAAAAAAAGCTAAAAATGCTAAAAATATTTTATAAAAATGCTAAATAAAATGCCAAATGCTAAATTAAAATTTTACAGCTAAATCAAAATAAAAAATGCTAAATCTAGCTGCAAAAACGCCAAAATGGTCACACTGAACCAAAGACTACATATAAATATATAAAGATGTTGCACACAGTGTATTTAAAATTGACAAAATTGTGTGCTTCTTATTGATGAGGGGGCTAGGTAACAGGGAAGCTAAATCATTGTGCTCACTCTCATGTTTACTGAGAGAATTAGAGAGAACAAAAAGCACATACACATGTATATGGTACATTCCTATAGGAATGTACGTGTTCATTGTTGTTATTTTTTCGGGAAAACACATTCAGGTTAAATAATATCAAAAACTAAGAGAAGTTTTGTTTCTATACAATTTATGTGCAAATAACCTGTGGAAAAGAAAATGTTACCGATTGTGTAATTGTAGGGTAAGAATACGTGTTTTATTTATTATTGTAGAAATAAAACTACAGTGCACTCGCGGTAACGTGAACTAATTAAAACCAAGGGAGTTCATGTTAGCGAAATTGTTCACGTTAGCGATTGTCAAATTTCATGAAAAAAATATGAAATTTTAATTTATAAATCTGCATTTTACACACTTGAGCGTGATATTCTTTTATTATTATTTATATTATTATAATATAAAACTAAAATTTTATTAAAATACATTTTCTTTTAACATTAGACCACTTACAGGCCAATTCCTATCACGCATTCGGAGGAACCAACGGTAAAGAGTTTTTTCATTAACTGGAAGTTCTGATGATCTTAAAGTTTGTCTTTTTCCCGGTCCTTGGTATGTGTTGTTTGCACAACTCAAAATTGCTTCTTTTTATACCCTACACCACTTTAGTGGGGAGGGTATATTGTGTTTGTGCTGATGTTTGTAACGCACAATAATATTGGTCCTATATCCACCTTAAAGTATACCAATCGGCTTAGAATCATTTTCTGAGTCGGTTTAGCTATGTCCGTCTGTCCGTCCGTCCATGTAAACCTTGTAATCAAACTACAGGCCGCAATTTTGAAGATAATTGAATGAAATTTGGTACATGATCTTCTATTGTCCCAGGGACAAACCCTATTGAAAATGGTTAAGATCGGTCCATTATTTCACCTAGCCCCCATACAACTGTACCCCCCAAAAAGGGTTGTAAACATTGTAATCAAACTACAGGTCGAAATTTTGGAGATAATTCAATGAAATTTGGCACATGATCTTTTATGGTACTGTAGACAAAGCCTATTGAAAATGGTTAACATCGGTCCATTATTTCACCTAGGCCCCATAGAATTGGACCCGCCAAATAGGGCTTTTAAGTTCATAATTATGCTTAATATACTCGTATCTCGACAAAAAGCTGCAAAACCATGTTCTATACTAGTCTTGATGACCCTGATAAAATTTTTAATTATAGGGCCTCATTTGACCCTTAGCCCCTCTAAAAAGCCCCATCAAAATTTTACTTAAATACCAACAGTTTTATTAAACTGTAAATGGCTTTAGTATATCTGAGGCAAGGTACAATTCAACTTAAATGCTTTATTATGAAAACCACATCACATTTTATTCGTATACAGGTGTAGGGTAATATATGGTAGGCGTCGCCCGACTATAACTTCTTACTTGTTTCTTTTTAATACTGCATATTGTTGACTTAGCGACATTATACTTTTTTGATAAACTAGTCACACTTGTTCCTCTTTGCAAACTATCTAAAATGTCTGCCTTTTCTTTTAACTGCAAACATTTAGATTTTTTTTACACTCATAACTTCAAATTTCTTTGCCATATAAACAAAATAATTTAGGGGATATACATTCATTTATATAAGGAGATTCCCAAAATTTTAAAATTCGAATTTAATGAATGTATTTCAATGTTGTCTACATGCTTAGAAAACATATATTGTGAAAAAAATTGTTCACGTTATAGAGCTTTCTGTGTTTGTTCACGTTACAGAGTAGTCAATGTAAAAAACATCTTGTTCACGTTAGGCGGTGTTCACGTTAGACGGTGTTCACATTACCGCGAGTGCACTGTATATCTATTCGCACCGAATTAGAATGTTATTTTTTAGACAATTCGATATGTATATACATACATATGTACTTACCATATGTAATTTTATAGACAGTTCAATTATGAACTTCTGTCTCTATTTTTTATAGAATGAAGTTGTAATAACACGATTTTTTTTGTTTAGTATTTATTTATTTAAATACTTTAAACCTCTAGATATAAAACAATATTATATGTAGTTATAAATTACTACCCAAAATTTAATTTTTAATATCCAACATTTAACCATATTTGCAAAATTTTGGAATCTTTAAAGAAAATACCCCTTAAAAACAAAAGTTAGTTTTCCCGAAAATCACAAAAATTTTCAAAAAAGTACCACTTGGAATAAAATCCCACTATTTCGGACAAATAGCTTCTTAAAGTTTCATGAAGTTGGTGACCGTAAAGATTTAAGAAGTTATACCAAACATCCATGTTTTACGTACCACCGCATTGTTTTTGGTCAGCTTTTTACGTTAATTACTAAAGTACTTTATTTCATCTTTCATTTCCAAGATCAATTTTATAATTTGTTTTTTCGTTAAAGTTGAAAAAATGTTCTGAA
Source organism: Lucilia sericata (assembly GCF_015586225.1). NCBI lineage: Eukaryota > Metazoa > Arthropoda > Insecta > Diptera > Calliphoridae > Lucilia > Lucilia sericata. Next base: position 178,532 of record NW_023994501.1, read on the forward strand.
AATATCTGTATTTCGAATTAAATTTTAATTTTTTTATGAAAAAGCAACTTTAGTGGCTTATTATTAAAGAATAATTTAGTGTTGACGGAAACAAAATGCAGTTTATGTAGCTTCGAAGTACTGCATTGAAAAAATTTGTTAAAATGCGACATCAAATAAATAGTTTTGGCCAAAAAAAAAAAAAAAAATGGTTGTCTGAACCATAGTGCATAGTAACTAAATGTAAATTTAATTTGCAGCAAAATTTGTTTTAAAATAATGATTTAAAAATTACTACTAAATTTTAACATTTAATTATGGTGTTTAATTAATGTATGTAATAATTAAGTGATTATTTTCATAATTTGCTAGTTTTATACCTCTAAATATGTAATTCTAAAAATTTATATAATAAAGGTTTTTTATTTCGGTGCGAATCGATATTGTTTCATTTCTACAACAATAAAACTCGTATTCTTACCCTACAATAACACAAACGGTAACATTTTTTCCACAGTTTATTTGCACATAAATTTTGTGAAAACAAGACTTCTTTTAGTTTATTTGTTTTTGATTGATACATCATTGGCGGCCAAACATGCCCCTGCGGGCATTGTGTTATTCTCACTCATACACATGCAATACGAATGTTCTCAGCAACAGTGTTGCCAGAACTCCCTCAGAATAAAGTGCAAAATGACGGTCAAAAAAGTGCAAATTCGTTGAAAAAAGTGCTAAATTCAAATCAAGTTTTTAAAAGTCCATTAAGCCATGTTTACCCGTCTGTGCGGCTGGCTGTCCAGGTATAAAGTACAGGTCGCAATTTTTTACATAATTCAACGAGATTTTTTATATGAAAAATGCAAAAGACTATTTCGAATTGATCCATGATTTGACCTTGCCTATAAAATATTCCTTTACAAAATCAATTAGGGGTAATTTCAAACAAAAAAGTAGGATTTTGAATATGACCTTCTCCGATTTCGATGAAATTCGGTACACACATTCTTCTTGTAAATACGGAATTTAAAGTTCTCCAAAATTTTCAAATTCGTTACGGTCCAGATTTTATCGATGTTTAAAGTTCATTTTTTTTTTTTTGGATTTTTTTCAACAAGCATTAAATGTAACATCGTATATTTACTAAACTGTTTATCCGATTTTAATCGTTTTAGTTCCCAATTAAAGCCTATTTCTTGTAGTTTCATAATATTCAAGATATTTAAATATTTAAAGTTTTATTTCTTGATGAACACAAAAATAAATTTAAAATTTTGAAACAAAAATTAATTGTTTATGAACAAAAAATTAAAATTTTTGAAATTTGTATGGAAATGATGTGGATTATTTCACTAAAAGTTGATTTACTTGAGATTCCCTCATTGTCCCATTCTGAAATTTTTATATTTTATTGAAAACACTATAAGCAATCTTTTGTGAAGTTTAGCTATGTCCGTCCGTCTGGCTGGCTGTCCATGTAAACCTTGTGCGCAAAGTACAGGTCGCAATTTTCAAGATAATTGACCTAAGGACGAAGCCTATTGAAAGTGGTTAAAATCGGTCCATTATTTCACCTAGCCCCCATACAACAGAACCCCCGAAAAGGGCTTCTGAGCTTATAATTATGTTAAATATACCTGTATATCGATAAAAAGCGGCACAACTAAGTTTTATACAAGTCTTGATGACCTTGCCAAATTTCATAAAAATCGGGCATCATTTGACCCTAGCTCCTATACAAAGTCCCCTTCCGAAAATTACTTGAATGTCCAAAATTTTATCGGGCTTGGTGCATATTTGCCCCTAGTCCCCATATAAAGCCTCTTTCAGAAAATTAGTTTTTCATCCATAAATTGCTTAAATGTATCGGAACAATGAATTATTATGAAAAATAAATCACATTTAATATTTATAACTGGTGTAGGGTATCATATGGTCGGTCACGCCCGACTATACTCTCTTACTTGTTTTTTGTATGTTTCCTTTATATAAAGTGGATAGCAATAAAAAATAAAGCTTGTTTTTCAAAAAATTTAACAAAAAGTTTTGTTCTCCGAAATCATTAAAATTCAAGTCGCAGGTACCGCTAATATGTGAGAGATATAGAACTGATTGTTTACTGTTCTATTCCACTCTTTATTGTCCATAATTCACATGGAGATTTTCTTTAAATTTTGAAATTTGCTTAACAAAATTGGTAAAAGTTGAAAATTAGTTTTTTGAATGTGCCGTCTGAAGGTTTTCCCATTTATGACTATACCCCAAATACGGTTTACGCTATCTAATGAGAATAAAAACTCATATCTAAGTTAATACGAACACATTTAACGTAATGACATAGTTTACTAGAACATTTTCCAAAATTTGTTAATTTTTTTAAATATTTCTCATTTAAGTGTTTTGATCGGAGGAATTTTTAATAACTTTTACAATTTTTGCCGAGGGTTTTATATCTTATTGGAACGATAATTGAATGCATATTTCCATTATTTGCTGTTAAAATCCAAAAGGATACATTTACTTCCCCTTCAGTGCCGTGGTGCCACCAGTTAACGTGATCCTATTGCTCTAAATTTTTCCAGAATGCATTTCTATAACTATAAGTATAAGTCTGGAGGCAGAAACGGCCACTATTCGCAACTTCTGTAAAATTACAAAATTTTGGAACTCAAGTAAACAGTCAGAAGGACTAAAAGATGAAAATGTGGAAAATTGGTGGGTGATACAACTTTTTAATTTCCTTATTCGGAATCAGCACATCAAATAACACTGGGATTAGTGAAAATTATATAAAAAGTTTTTTCATCGTTGGCATATATTATTAATTGTATTTTTGCAATAATAATACAAAAAATTTCTTATTGAATCTATGAAAATGTTGTTAAAAATTATATGTATATTAAATTTGAAAAAAAATACTGATTCTAAAAAACCAAAATTTGTAAAAATAAATTACTTATATACTTACAACCATAGTAGAAAAATTAATGGTATAACCGTTCTCTCTTTTCGTAGCCATATTAAACTTCTGACGTTTAAGCGATTTATTTCTTAATTTAATTTACAGTGTAAATTATAAATTACAATAAACATATGCAAAAAATTTTTGCAGTTCTCTAGAGAAATTAAACTTTAAAGTTCTTTAATTATAAAAAGTGCAAAATAGAAGAAAAAATGCCAAAAATGCACTTTTAATGCTAAAAATTTCTAGCAAAAGACGAAAAAGTGCTAAAAAGCATCTAGCACTTTTTTCTAAAAAATAAGTGCAGCGGACGAAAAAAAGTGCTAGAATTGCACTTTTAATGCCGTTATGACAACACTGCATACATGCACACACGTATACACGCGTATAAGAGTGAATTGCTGAGAGATGAGAGTAACACGTTCTCTGAGTATAATAAGCTCTCTGAGTACAATGTGTGGCAGTAGCCGTACTGCCATCGACAAATTTGGCACTGGCAGTACAATGTATGGCCGTAGAACATCTTTATATATTTATAGTATTTGATATAACTATAAATTGTTTGAATTTGAATTTTCAATTCTTTTATTTTCTTTATTCCACATTTTAAACTAATAAATAAAATGTTTTTAATAAAATTTTAGTGTTTTTGTTTTGGTAAACAGCTGTTTGTTTTTGATTTCAGTGTTAACACTTTATGGTTTTTTTATGCTAAAATCGTTTCAATATTTTGTTTATATGTTGAAATAAACAATTGGCAACACTAAACTTTCTTACAACATTCGAAAAACATATGAAAAATTGTCGTAGGAGTTGTATAGAGCTTTTGCATAGAAAATACCAACAACATTGTTATGACTATTGTAGCAGCTGCTGACATACAACGTATGCAACACTACAACATCGATTGTGAATTGAACAAATATCTTAAAAATAATACGAATGCATATTTAAATGGCGGCTATATTCGTAAAATTTAGAGTGCTATATTCGACTGAGCCGAATCTTAAATACCCTCCACCAGCTACTCTTATATTAATATTTTTTTAATTGATCAAATATTTGAAGAAATATGTAAGTTTTCTCATGTCTTAAATAGAAAAACCCCAAGATTTAAACGTCTTAAATCTATTACAATTGCAAGACTTATTGAACATTTATATTTTTATAGCGCCCTAAGATATGCTTTAGCGATATTTAATAATTTGCATGTATGTATGCGTGTGAAAGATTTAAGGAAATTCAAAATGTATGTGTATGGAAGATTTAAGGAAATTCAAAATGTATATAATATTGTTCTACACAAATTTATAATGCAACTAGTTAAATACGGTTAAAGTGATTTTCGGGGCAGGACCTAGTATGGGAGATATGACCGATTATAGACCGATCGTAAAAAATTCTTTAAGTAACATTTCTGTACATAAAAGCTATATTTCAGTTAATTTTTGTATCTATATCGTAATTTAGTAATAAGTAATGTGTGTTTAAATGATTTTCGAAAGGGAATCTTGTATGGGACCGATCGCACCCATATTATGAACCGATCGTGAAAAAATCTTGAAATATAATATTTGTGGCAAATTTTGTATCAATAGCTTTATTTGTTAATGAGTAATGTGGACTTTGTATGGGAGCTATGACTAATTACGGTCCGATCGTAAAAAAATTCCACAGTAACATTAATGTATATAAAGACAAAATTTTTGTCTAAATTCTGTATCTATATCATTATTTGTAATGAATATTGTGCATTTAAGTGATTTTAAAAGTACGACTATAGCGATGAAATTCGATATAAATAAGTATCATATGATACTAAATCTTTCTACCAAATTTTATGAGGATCGGTCCATAATTGACCCTAACCCCCATATAAGGTCCCCTTCGGAAAATCACTATAATGCTCATTACTGGCTTAAAAATAAGAATATAGCGATGAAATTCGACACAATTAAGTTTCATGCAAGACAAAATCTCTTTACCAAATTTTATACGGTCCATAATTGACCCTACCCCCCATATAAGGTGCCCTTCAAAAAATTACTTTATCGCTCATTACTGTCTTATAAATACGAGTATAGCAATGAAATTTGACATAATTAAATCCCTGACGAGCCAAAACCTCTCTACTATATTTTATGTGGATCGGTCTATAAGAAACTTTTATAGGAACGTAAATCTTCCTACCGGAAAGTGTCGGGAAAACATGTTTTATATGAACCAAAATCGGTCTAAAAAAATTATGAAACATTTTATAAAAACGGTCAATAATATACCCTACCTCTCATATAAGGTTCTATCAGTAAATTTGATAAGTAATATCACCCTAATGTTTATAGGAGAGCATTCCTTTTACGGCATACGGTTTGATTGTGGGTATATTAGATTCGGCATAGCCGAATATAGCACTCTTACTTGTTTAATAATAAAAAGAGCCAGCTAAAATACGAACCAGGGACTTCGGTTTGTTAGTCAACTGTTCTACACACTGCTTAGCTATTTTATTGCGCGTCAAATAATGGTTTTCACATACAAATTTAATTTTGTTTTTTGTAAAACCCAATCCTTAACACGCAAATAAAATGTGCAAACAAAATGACAAAGCCGTAAGTAAAGTACTTCTATATCAGATTATATGAAAGTCATTACTATAGTACTTCTAAGTAATGCAGACGATAAGTAGTAGTCTTTGAAAAGTAAGTGGTTATGTAAGTACAACCCATTACCGAGTTTTTTGCTGGGGTGTTCATACATGATCCAATTTTAGCCATTACATATTATTAACGATATCAAACAAATTTTTTTGACATGAGTGTTTGTTCAAAACCGAAGAGTTCGCGACAAAATACTCAAATTTTAGCCGATAACAAAGGAAGGGACAAAAAGTGGCAGCCATTTTTTTACTATTTTAAAGCCAAAGAGCTACCCTTTTCAATGTATATAAAATATGTACAGAAGTAATCGGGAGTAGTATTTAAAAACTTTAATATATATATATATATATATATATATATATATATATATATATATATATATATATATATATATATATATATATATATATATATATATAGATATATATATATATATATATATATATATATATATATATATATATATATAGATATACGTTTTATAACGTTTTAAAATAAATTACCCAAGTGTTGTTATTTATTACAAGTTTTATTTTACCCCTTATTACACATACCCCCTAACCCGTGTAAACATTGGTCCAATCGAACCGTATACTTATAAAAAAAAATATAAGTAAAGAAGATCAGTGACTGACAAAAAAAAAAACAATACAGTCCACAAAAGTAAAACATAAAAATAGTGAGTGAAAACGGAAAATATAAAAACCGATTTTAAAACAAAACAAGTAAGAAATTATAGTCGGGCGAGGCCGACCATATAATACCCTACACCTGTTACAAAAATAAAATGTGATTTAGTTTTCATAATAGAGCATTTAAGTTGAATTTCTCCTTGCCTTGAATTATACTTAAGCCATTTATTGCTGAATAAAATTGTGGACATTTAAGTCAAATTTTGAAGGGGGATTTGTATAGGAGCTATGGTCAAATGAGACCCTATAATTATAAAATTCACGAGAGTCATCAAGGCTAGTATAGAACTTGGTTTTGCAGCTTTTTGTCGAGATACGAGTATATTAAACATAATTATAAACTTAAAATCCCTATTCGTCGGGTTCAGTTGTATGGGGGCTAGGTGAAATAATGGACCGATGTTAACCATTTTCAATAGGCTTCGTCTCCCGTACCATAGAAGATCATCTGCCAAATTTCATTGAATTATCTTTAAAATTGCGACCTATAGTTTGATTAAAAGGTTTACAAGCCCTATTCGGGGGTTCAGTTGTATGGGGGCTATGTGAGAAAATGGACCGATGTTAACCATTTTCAATAGGCTTCGTCTCCGGTACCATAGAAGATCATCTGTCAAATTTCATTGAATTATATTCAAAATTGCGACCTGTAGTTTGATTACAAGGTTTACAAGCCCTATTCGGGGGTTCAGTTGTATGGGGGCTAGGTGAAATAATGAACCGATGTTAACCATTTTCAATAGACTTCGTCCCTGGGACAATAGAAGATCGTGTGCCAAATTTCATTGAATTATCTTCAAAATTCCGACCTGTAGTTTGATTACAAGGTTTACAAGCCCTATTCGGGGGTTCAGTTGTATGGGGGCTAGGTGAAATAATGAACCGATATTAACCATTTTCAATAGGCTTCGTCCCTGGGACAATAGAAGATCATGTGTCAAATTTCATTGAAAATTGCGACCTGTAGTTTGATTACAAGGTTTACATGGACGGACAGACGGACGGACGGACAGACGGACGGACATAGCTAAATCGACTCAGAAAATTATTCTAAGCCGATTGGTATGCTTTAAGGTGGGTATAGGACCAATATTATTGTGCGTTACAAACATCAGCACAAATCCAATATACCCTCCCCACTAAAGTGGTGTAGGGTATAAACACATAACACAAATCAAAAAATTAAATAAACGTACAGTGACAATTACAAAAACATTACAGTCCACAATTTACTGAAACAAAAATCACAAAAAAAACAAGTAAGAGTGTTATGTCGAACTTCATCTATATACTCGTATTTTTTAGGCCTGTTATAAGCGTTAAAGTAATTTTCTGAAGGGGACCTTATATAGGGGGTAGGGTCAATTATGGGTCGATCCTAATATAATTTGGTAGACAGAATTTGGTTCGTATTAAATTTATTTGTGTCGAATTTCATCGCTACACTCGTATTTTAAAGCCATTAATGAGCGTTGCAGTCATTTTCTAAAGGGGACCTTATATGGGGGGTAGAGTCAATCATGGACCGATCCTCATAAAATTTTTTAGATAGATTTTGACTCGTATGAAACTTACTTATGTCGAATTTCATCTATATACTAGTATTTTTAAGCCAGTAATGAGCGTTAAAGTCATTTTCTGAAGGGGACCTTATATGGGGGGTAGGGTCAATTATGAACCGATCCTCATAAAATTTTGCATAATGATTTTGGATCATAAGAAACTTCCATATGCCGAATTTTATCGCTATATTCGTATTTTTAAACAAGTTATGGCTTTTAAAGCTGCTTTTCGAGGGGCCACTTGTATGGGGGCTATCAGAAAATGTGGACCGATATTGCCCATTTTCAATACCAAACAAACCTTACCTGTTAGAAATATTTATGTAAAATTTCAACCCTCTAGCTCTTTCCATTGGGACTCTATCGTGCTTTCAACAGACAGACAGACAGACGGACGGACGGACAGACGGACAGACATGGCTAGATCGACTTAGAATTTAATGAGGACCCAGAATATATATACTTTTGTGGGTCTATGACCAATATTTCGATGTGTTACAAACGGAATGACAAAATCAATATACCCCCCATCTTTTTTGATGGTGGGTATAAAAAAACGAACATACTTAAATAAAACATAAATTTTGAACTAAAAACAAAATAAAACAAAAAAAAAAATAATAATAAACAAGAAACGACATTTAAACCCAATTTTAAAATCAAACAAACACTCAACGAAACATAGAAGCAATTTTGACAGTGAACGTCAAAATTTGTAAAACAATTTAATTTTGTTTTACTTTCCTGTTAATAAAGATAAACCCTAGCTAATCTTTATATAAAAGACTCAAAAGATAAGTATTTTTATTAATAACCCACCCATAATACTTATCTATTTTTGTATGAAAATAAAATAATTTATTAATAAAAAATAAAATTTTACACATTTTTTTATTAAAATATTAACAAAACATACCCACATTAAATCACACACTGTATGTTTGCAAAAATAGAATTACAGAAAACATATTACAACAATTAAACACACTTAAATCTACTTACCCAAAATAATAAGTAATTTTCAATATTTACTAAATATAAAAACACTAACAACAAGTACTTGTCGATCATCTCATAGCGGGAAGATCAGCGCAAAGAGGAATCGACAAGGAAAAAATATTTTACACACACTCGTACATAAGTACAATAGTTAGTACCCTACACCCTAGCAGAGTCGGTAAGTTCAAGTATTTGTCACTTACATTTCCTAATATATAATTTTTAATAAATATATATTTTACACTATTTTCAACACATTTGCTATCATAAACATCCACCCTCTTCATGAAATTTTACCCATTTTCTTTTTCTAAAGTGTTGAAAAATAGATATTGACGTCTTTTTAATAGTACAATATCTTTTACAATTTATAAAGAACCCAACCTAATTTATCTTGCTTGTATACACTACCCGACCCATAACCTAAGCTCAAAAATGTCAGATCTAAGATCTTTGGCTGCCGACTTAATGCGTTATATTCAAATGGATATGAATGCCTTTGATGAGGATTATCGCACTACCCCGGAACATTCCCAATCACTACCCGCGCTAAGATTTAAAAAACGTGAATTGAGCGAATTATGGTCAAAAATTGATCGTAAATTTTCACAGATTAGGGAATCTGCTGATTTAATAGACCCAAGAAAGCCAATAATCAAAACACAACCCAATTATTTCATTAACCCCACCAATTCTTGTACTGAATTATTTACCCACCCATTATTAACCCTAACTAACATTCACACTAACCCACTCATACACAGAAAATGATCCTGCCCATGCAGTAAAAAAGGGAATCGAAATGGATTTGGATAGAAGATACTACCCTAAACCCGAGCATATGCTGGATTTCCAAAAGGAATACCTTAAGTATTTTGCTTTACATGTCTCCACAACCACACACATTACCCGCACATATACCCCGTACTAAAGTCTATTTCATTCCAGGTCTGTCATGGGGGTAGGATGTTCACACGGTGAACAAATAGTACCCATTTTACCCAACACACAGTGGTATAGGAAAAAAAAAAGAGGGAAATAATTCGGTAACTTCTAAACGGTTAATCCGATTTTAATGAAATTTGGTATGCACAAAGAGGAGGTGTTGTCGAGTTTAGGTTTTGAATTTGGACCTTATAGGCCAACCAGGGGCCCGGCGGGGGGTCCTCAAATTAGGACACCTCGGCTATGTTAAATTTTTAAAACGATCCTATTTCTTCATTTGAGTTCCGATTTAAAAAAAATTTCGTATATAGAATCTCCTCATCGAGCACTATAAAAAATGTCGTCGTAGCAGTAAATTATCTCTTATAGTTTAGGAGATATTCGCATTTGAATATTAAAATTTTAAAATTTTTACCGTCCTTACTTTAGTTTTTTTGATAATAGCAGGTCCAAATATTTCCGATTTTCGCCATTTTTTTTTATTTGCTTAACAACAAGTTTATATACCAAGCAGTGAAAGAATTATGTAAAAATCATGACTGAGTCCAAAGTTATAGGCATTTAAATTTAAAAAATTAAAAAAAGGCGATTTTTTGTCATTTTTTTGGGAAAAAAGTATCTTTTTCTTTTTAAGTTATCTAAAAAGTTTCTAAGAAGATGTATATAGAATTTATACTTTTTGGAAAGCTGACTTTACATAAAATACGATAAATGAAACAAAACCTAAAAATTTTTGATACCGAGGGGACCAGGTCCATCCAAAAAAACCCTATTTTTTATGGAAAATTAAATTTTGAGCAAAAATTCTCAAATCGCATAGTCGATATCAAATTATAGTGACCTGTTTTATATGACCCAATAAGTTCTTAATCATTTCGTAACGGGTTTCGATAACCCCGCCCCTGGTATGGATATAATAGGCAAAAAACCAAAAAATCCCATTTTTGGGATTTTTTAAAACTTTTTTGGGAATTCCGGGATTTCTAATAAGAAAATTCGAAATTTTTATTTAATTTTGGATTTTGAGTAAAAAAATCTACCTAACTGTAAAATTTCATCAAAAAATATTCATAAATAAAATTTTTATTGCAATTTGAAAAATTTGTATCTTCGCAAAAACTGAATAAAAAACATTTTTTAATTTTTTTTAAAAAAAGTATTCCGCGAATTTTTTAATTTTCAAAAATTATATACAGTTTTGAAAAATAGACAAAATTACCTTTCCATTGATATATAACATGCCTACCTAATGTTTTTTAAGTGACAAATTAATTAGGGAAAACTCAACATCTTTTAGAAAATTTACCTAGCACTATTATTTTCATCCATATATGTAACAAATTTAAGAGTTAACCTTATGGATGAAAATAATAGTGCTAGGCAAATTTTCTAAAAGATGTTGAGTTTTCCCTAATTAATTTGTCACTTAAAAAACATTAGGTAGGCATGTTATATATCAATGGAAAGGTAATTTTGTCTATTTTTCAAAACTGTATATAATTTTTGAAAATTAAAAAATTCGCGGAATACTTTTTTTAAAAAAAATTAAAAAATGTTTTTTATTCAGTTTTTGCGAAGATACAAATTTTTCTAATTGCAATAAAAATTTTATTTATGAATATTTTTTGATGAAATTTTACAGTTAGGTAGATTTTTTTACTTAAAATCCAAAATTAAATAAAAATTTCGAATTTTCTTATTAGAAATCCCGGAATTCCCAAAAAAGTTTTAAAAAATCCCAAAAATGGGATTTTTTAGTTTTTTGCCTATTATATCCATACCAGGGGCGGGGTTATCGAAACCCGTTACAAAATGATTAAGAACATATTGGGTCATATAAAACAGGTCACTATAATTTGATATCGACTATGCGATTTGAGAATTTTTGCTCAAAATTTAATTTTCCATAAAAAATAGGGTTTTTTTGGATGGACCTGGTCCCCTCGGTATCAAAAATTTTTAGGTTTTGTTTCATTTATCGTACTTTATGTAAAGTCAGCTTTCCAAAAAGTATAAATTCTATATACATCTTCTTAGAAACTTTTTAGATAACTTAAAAAGAAAAAGATACTTTTTTCCCAAAAAAATGACAAAAAATCGCCTTTTTTTAATTTTTTAAATTAAAATGCCTATAACTTTGGACTCAGTCATGATTTTTACATAATTCTTTCACTGCTTGATATATAAACTTGTTGTTAAGCGAATAAAACAAAATGGCGAAAATCGGGAATATTTGGACCTGCTATTATCAAAAAAAACTAAAGTAAGGACGGTAAAAATTTTAAAATTTTAATTTTCAAATGCGAATATCTCCTAAACTATAAGAGATAATTTACTGCTATGACAACATTTTTTATAGTGCTCGATGAGGAGATTCTATATACGAAATTTTTTTTAAATCGGAACTCAAATGAAGTAATAGGATCGTTTTAAAAATTTAACATAGCCGAGGTGTCCTAATTTGATGACCCCCCGCCGGGCCCCTGGTTGGCCTATAAGGTCCAAATTCAAAACCTAAACTTGACAACACCTCCTCTTTGTGCACACCAAATTTCATTAAAATCGGATTAACCGTTTAGAAGTTACCGAATTATTTCCCTCTTTTTTTTTTCCTATACCACTGTGCAACACTTTACCCTCAGCATCCCATCACTGGTAAATTGAACTGCAGCCAACTTCAACTGCGATTAATAGAAAAAAAGAGGAGAAGAAGTTAAACAAACAACCTATATACAGTGTGAAAGCCAAAACCCAAAAGCACCAATATCAACCCTTAAACCTAAACTTAAAACTAAGTCTTAATAAATAAGTTAACAAATCTAAAACAAATAATCATAAAATTATAACTTAATACTATTTAAAACATAAAGTTAAAATAAATAGTTAAAAGAATAAAATCTATTTAAAACTTAAGGCTAAAATAAATAGTTAAAAGACTAAAATAAAACCTACTCTAAATTGAAATATACAAACTGTGAATTAAACCCTAAAACTGAAATCCTAACCCTAAATTTATAAATATATATATATGTATATATATATATATATATATACGTTTTATAACGTTTTAAAATAAATTACCCAAGTGTTGTTATTTATTACAAGTTTTATTTTACCCCTTATTACACATACCCCCAAACCCGTGTAAACACCGATCTTATTTTTTTGGCGAACGATACCATAAAAATTTTACATATTTATACAATTATATAAACATTCCTTGTAGTTAATAAATATGAAATAATGTTGTAATTTAACTTCTCACGATCTTTAAAAAATCACTTCAAACTATCAAAGCATTTATATGAAATTTGCAAAAAAAAATTATTTAAAAGAATTGATCTTGTTTCGCTGTGGGCAGTCAATTAATCATGTTAATTTTGTAGTAAAAAAAAATAGTTTTACCCTTAAGCACAGTGGGAACATGGTAAGTATAATAGCAGCACAAATTTTGTTTTGATTAAGGGAGGTTTGGCACCTCCCATATGAATTAAATACAAAAATTCTTATATCTGGGAAACTGTTAGAGCTAGAATCATCAAACTAAATATGCAAATGTATGTCTTTATGATGCGTCGTATGGACTCATGGATAAGATATTTACACGTTTCAGGTCAATTTAAGAATTTTGGCATCGATTTCTTGGTGCATATTTTACCCATAAAAGCATAATTTGACTGATTTGCAAGAAAAATCATTTGATTATTTTGAAGACGGCAAAAATACATAAAATTCAATGTTGAAGAATTTTTTAAATTTATAAGATTTTTCCAAAATCACCAATTTGGACAAAATGTTGTAAACACGTAAAGGACTCATGGATAAGATATTTACACGTTTCAGGTCAATTTAAGAATTTTGGCATCGATTTCTTGGTGCATATTTTACCCATAAAAGCATAATTTGACTGATTTGCAAGAAAAATCATTTGATTATTTTGAAGACGGCAAAAATACATAAAATTCAATGTTGAAGAATTTTTTAAATTTATAAGATTTTTCCAAAATCACCAATTTGGACAAAATGTTGTAAACACGTAAAGGAAGGTCCACGAGAGAAATAGCTGACATTTTTTAAAGTTTTAAAAGTACTTAAAAATTTCGTAAAAAGTGCCATAACTTTTTACGTGCTAAAGATAATTCAAATGAAATTCAATGTCGAAGAATTCCATTTTCAATTTAAAACATATTTTCCAAAGTCACCGATTTGGACAAAATGTTGTTAACACGTAAAGGAAGGTCAATGAGAGAAATAGCTGATATTTTTTCACTTAAATTTTAAAAACTGTGGAACCCTATGGCTTTAAAAGTGCTTAAAAATTTCGGAAACTTCTCGAAAGCATGTCTGACAGAATTATTAAAGATCTGAGGTCTTTAGAAAACTGATTTCAACAAACACACAGATGGTCAGACAGACAGATAAGGTCGGAAAATTATATTTTGAAAATTACAAACGGAATGACAAACTTTTATATACCCTTCTCACGAAGGTGAAGGGTATAAAAATAGTTAAGGATGAGTAAAAAATAAAAATAACTTTTAATAGTTATTTTTCAATTTTTTTTTTTACATTATATTTCTTATTTGATTCAGTAGGTGCAGTTCAAATAACCCTTATTTTATTTATTTTCATACTTATCTTATTGATCTCATGGGTTTGCAATGAAAATGTTTATAATAATTTTAAAATTATGTATGCAAACGATACATCGATGTTGACATCGATATTTTGATAGATGATACATCGGCGATACATCAAGCCAAAATATAATAGTCTTACACTACTAGTGTGATTCGAATATGTTTAAAATTTAATATTTTAAAATTTAACAAAAAATAAACTAAAAATTACCATGACACAAGAGAATACGTCTATTTTTTTACTGTCTGTGAAATATGTAGTGAAATTGTTATTAAAAGAAGTGTTTTTAATTTGAAAAAATTTATTTATAGTATAGAACTAACATAGACCGATAATTTTGTAATGAAATTGATTTCAAGTGCATATGAAAATAATAAATTAAACAAGTAAGAGTGTTATATTCGGTCATGCCGAATCTTATATAACCACCATCAAATCATCCTTATTAATAAACTTTATCGAAGCAATTTCCTCATTTATTAGATCTATGTTGAATTTTATCATCATATGTCAATATTAATATGAATATCAGGCTAATATTTGGGCTTAAGTATGGACCGTGCTCTTCCGAATTAAAATATAAATTTTTTTGGTCCAATTTTTATAACAATAAACTGTTTTTTCTAAGAGTGGTTATATGGAGGGTAGAGTCAATTATGGACCTATCTTCATCGGTTTATACAATAATTATTTGTAACGAATTTCATCTCTGTACTCGTATATTTAATTCAGTCATAAGGTTTAAAGTAAATTTCTGAAGGAAATCGATAATGGGGGGGCTGGATCAGTTATCGACCGATCCTCACCAAATTCAGTTGAAACATTTTAGTTCCTAGTTCCATTTTAGTAATTTGGAGCCATAGAAAAGCATTAAAGTAATTTTCTGGAGTAAATCTTATATAAGTGTCAATTACTTATATAAGATCTTCATAAACTTTTGTACATAAATTATGTAATTTTCAATAATAATGAGAGTTAAAGTAATTTTTTGATGTGGTAATTTATCAACCTATCTTCATCAAAGTCGGTTGGAAGATTTTAGTTTCCATAAAACTTGTTTGTGTTGAATTTCATATATCTAGTCATATTTTAATACCAGTAATGAGCGTTAAAGGCGTCCTTATATGGGGGGTGGTGTCAATTATGAACAGATCCTCCTAAAATGTAGAACCAGTAATGAGCGTTAAAGAATTTTCTAAAGGGGACCTTATATAGGAGGTAGGGTCAATTATACCGATACTCATAAATATCTGAAGAGGACATTTTTCCTCATACAAAACTTGTTTATGTGAAATTTCATCGCTGTAGTCATATTTGAGCGTTACAGTCAGTAATGAGCTTTACAGTAATTTTCTGAAGGCGACCTTATATGGGGGAAGGTCAATTAAGGGCCGATCCTTATAAAATTTGATAGAGAGCTTTTGTCTCGCACAAAACTTATTTATGTAGAATTTCACCGCAGTACTCTAATATGGTGGGTAGGGTCAATTATTACCCATCCTCATAAAATTTAAGAAAATAATTTTAGTTAATATAAAACTTTTTTATGTCGAATTTTATTGCTATATATTTTATAAGGATTGGCCCATAATTGACCCTATCCCCCATATAAGGTCCCCTTCAGAAAATGATTTTAATGCTCATATCTGATCTTAAGAAGCATATATTTAACAATAAAATTCGACATAAAAAAACTTTCATTGGAACTGAAATCATTTTCTCATTTTTTATGGGTATCGGTCTATAACTGACCCCACCCTCCATATAAGGTCCCCCTCAGATAGTGACTGCAACGCTCGTTAATGGCTGTAACGCTCAAATACGACTACAGCGATGAAATTTCACATAAACAAGTTTTGTATGAGCCCCTACCCTATGCCCCCATTAGAAAATGACTTTAAAGCTTATTACTGGCTCAAAAATGCGACATAAACAATATTTTTATGAACAAAAATCGATCTAAATTTTAGAAGTATCGATCCATAATTGACTTATACGGGGGTGGGCGTACAAGGGCGCATTTAACGCTCATTACTGAATAAAAATACGAGTAGATATATGCACCCATTAGAAAATGACTTTAAAACTCATTACTGGCTCAAATATGCGACATAAACAATATTTTTATAACAAAAATCGGTCTAAATTTTAGAAGTATCGATCCATAATTGACTTATACGGGGATGGGCGTATAAGGGCGCATTTAACGCTCATTACTGAATAAAAATACGAGTAGATATATGCAATTCAACATAAACAAATGTTATGGGAACTGAAATCTTCCTGCCGACATTGATGAAGATGGATCGATAAATGACCACAGTAAAATTTCTTTAATTCTCATTATTTGCTTAAAATTACGACTTAGGCGATGAAATTCGAATAAACAACTTCTTTACGAACATAATTTATGTACAAAAGTTTATAAAAATCGGTCTATAATTGACCCTTATATAAGATTCACTCCAGAAAATCACTTTAGCGCTCATGTATGGCTCAAAAGTTCTTCCAAATTACGGTAGTTTTATAGGAAGTGACATTTTTCAACTGAATTTGATGAGGATCGGTCGATAATCGGTTCGGTTTTCACCAGAAAATTACTTTAAACCTCATGACTGAATTCAAAATACGAGTACAGCGACTTTATATACAAACAATTATTGTATAAACCGACGAGGATAGGTCCATGATTGACTCCACCCTCCATATAACCACTCTTACAAAAAAAAACAGTTTATGGTTATAAATATTGGATAAAAAAAATTAATATTTTTAATTCGGAAGAGCACGGTCCATGCTTAAGCCCTTATTAAAAGCCCTCTTCCAAATATTTCCCTGATGTTCATATTAATATTGACATATGATTTAGCATAGATCGATAATATCAAAGTTTATTAACAAGGATGATTTGATGGTGGGTATATAAGATTCGGCATGGCCGAATATAGCACTTTTACTTGTTCAATTTTTTATTTATATTTTCACAATTTAACTCGTTTTAAGCTACGTTCAGATCTGTAAAATATTTGGTCCAAATATTTGTTTAATATATTTCTATTTCTATGCAAAATTTATTTCATGTTCCGACTTGAAGAAATATTAGAAGGTATTGTTTTATCAAACAGTGCAAATATAATTTGGTTCAAACACACAATTTTTTTGCAGCCACAGTATATCCTATATTTTCATGCGAGGAAAAAACGATTTACCAATTTGTTTTAATTTTAACTATTTTTATTAGGTTTACAATTAAGTTTATATAATAAAAGTCTATAATATTAATACCGTGGTTTCCCGGTTTAACGACAGATATAATGTCACCCCAATTTAAATAGAAAAATTCGTTTATCTTGGAAACTATTACAATTAGAATCTTAAAATTTTGCACGAAGAACTTTAACATCCATGTAAACATTTTATAAATTGACGGACTGCCAACGGGGTGAGCGACACCTCCCATATGAATCTATATATATATATATATAAATGTTTGTTTGTTTGTATGTTTGTTTATTAGTTTGAAGTCTATTGACGACTTAACTGCTAGACCGATTTTCTTGAAATTTTCACAGTTTTATTTTGATATTTCAAGTAGGCTAAGTGCCACGCCCTCTAACAAAGTAAGTATTAAAAGTAGTCTATTTCAGAAACTGCTACAGATAGAGTCCTCAAATTTTGTATGGGCTATTTTGACATAGATATGAACAATTGTGGGCAAAATGGGCAGACTAAGTAAAGTGGGCGTGGCACTTCCTATATACAGAAAATACTGAAATGTTAGAGTCCTCAAATTTTATGAGAGCCACTTTAGTAATAATATGAATATTTTAGACAAGAGATAGAGATAGAATCATCAAATTTTGCAAGAACAACTTGACACCTATGGAAACTACAACGGGTAGGAGACCTGAACTGTTGTACAAGTAGCTTTAGAATCAATATGAACACTTGGTTTAAGAATAAGTCGACTAGAAATACTGGGCGTGGCTCCTTCCATATAAATAAAATACTCAAAGTCGTATATTTGGGAATATAAAACAACTAAAAAAATGTATTTGGGAATATGGTTTTTAGTGTAGCAAAGCACACTGGGTAAGCTAGTTAGTTAATAATAATTTCCTATTCTAAAGCCTTGGGATATACAATATTTTTCGTTTTCCCCTCAGGCGCGTAGATATACAAATCTGAAGTAAGCTGAATAAAGCTGACCCTGTGGGAAGCATGGATTTTCGAGATTTATTCCACACACTTGCAGGAATTGACCCTGAGATTTGTTTATTGTCATCGCGAATGCCAAACGTATAGGAAATTGCAACCGTTTAAAGTCGAATGACATTTCCGATGTTGTCATTGGAATCCGAGGTAGTAAGACATCCGTTCCTTTATATTGGTCTGTTATAATCGTTGCTTCGATTAAGTTGTTCATTAATTTCTTAACTGTTAATCGAGTGCCATTACAAAGACGTGGTGGATCAATATTTCGCAATAAAATAATTGGAACGCCAATTTTCAACTTCAGTTCAGTTCGCCTGGTAAATCATGACGACATTATCATTATTTGTAACAGCACGCTCACATAACCACTGCCTATTTTTGAAATTACGTTGAAGATTTGGAAAAACACAATTTATTAACTCTTCCTTTGATTGTGTGATCCTGCAAAAGTTTCTATTCATAATAATATTATTGATACAATTTACGTCAATGTTCGTGGGTGCCAGTAAAGCACGCTCCCATAACCACCGCCTATTTTTGAAATTACGTTGAAGATTTGGAAAAAAACACTATTTTTTAACTCTTCCTTTGATTGTGTGATCCTGCAAAACTTTACACAATTTGTGGTTGGGTCAATTGGCATTTTTCCATTTCCTAAATCCAGCAATTATTTTGCAAAACCTGAAGTTGAATAATCACTGAACTGTACACGCATGTTTGTTGTCAATTTGAACATGTGAACATGTTGCCAGAGATATGATGATTTCAGGCAAGCATTGTGTTCATCAGCCGATGTGAAACCAGGTATCACAGGAAGTGTCTGGCGAAAATCACCCGCTAAAACAATTAATGCACCTCCAAATAAATTAGAATTACTTCTCATGTCCTTTAAAGTGCGATCAAGTGCTTATAAGGATTTGTTTGGATTGTAACCCATTTCACGTTGCAGATCTTGGTCATTTGCTCTAAATAATAATATGAATACTTACTACAGTGACTTCCACAAAATTTGAGACTCCAGGTGTTTTAGTTTCCAAGATACATTAATTTAAGTATTTTCATTAACTTCATATCTCTAAGCTATACCAACTGTGTTTTGCTATCCTAAAGTTATAATAATTAAAAAACTTAAATAGATGATGTTTACAAGTGACATAGCATATTGCAAAAGAAGATTGCAGATGAGGAGCCGTAGCGGGCCCGAAAATGCATTCCATTCTGCTGTTGTGTCCGAAAAATCAAATTTTCAGTATTCTTATAATTAACAAGTAAGAAAGTATAGTCGGGCGTGACCGACCATATGATACCCTACGCCAGTTATGAATATTAAATGTGATTTATTTTTCATAATAAAGCATTTATCTTCCATTACCTTGTTCCGATACATTTAAGCAATTTATGGATGAAAAACTAATTTTCTGAAAGAGGCTTTATATGGGGGCTAGGGACAAATATGGACCAAGCCCGATAAAATTTTGTGAATATATTTATATGTACATAATAATTTATTGTGCTGAATTTCATCGCGATATTTGTGTTTATAAGTTAATTTTGGACATTCAAGTAATTGTTCCGATACATTTAAGCAATTTATGGATGAAGAACTAATTTTCTGAAACAGGCTTTATATGGGAGCAAAATATGGACCAAATTTGCCCCTAGCAAATTTGTGAATATATTTATATTTACATAATATTTTATTGTGCTGAATTTCATAGCGATATTTGTGTTTATAAGTTAATTTTGGACATTCAAGTAATTTTCTGAAGGGGACTTTGTATGAGAGCTAGGGTCAAATGAGTTCCGATCTCTATGAAATTTGGCAAGGTCATCAAGGCTCGTATAAAACTTAGTTGTGCCGCTTTTTATCAATATACAGGAATTTTTAATATAATTATGAGCTCAGAAGCCCTTTTCGGGGGGTTCTGTTGTATGGGGGCTAGGTGAAATAATGGACCCATTTTCAATAGGCTTCGTCCTTGGGCCAAAAAAAGAGTGTGTGCCAAATTTCATGCAATTATCTTAAAAATTGCGACCTGTACCTTGCGCACAAAGTTTACATGGACAGCCAGCCAGACGGAAGGACTTATACTTTAAGGTGGGTATAGGACCACTAAAGTGGTGTAGGGTATAAAAATATCATTACAATTTGGAAAATAACTTATCCCCAAGTGGCACTCGAACTCAATTAATAATATTAATATCACAGTTCGAAAAAATCAATAATCTTAATTAAAAAACTTCCTTTACGATTTTTGAAGATTCTAGCACTTATAGTTTCCCAGATATACGAATTTTTGCATTTAATTTATATGGAAAGTGCCAAGCCCCTATTGAATGTCAGAGTTCTTCGTGCGAAATTGAGGATTCTAGCTGTAATAGCTTTCCAGATACACGAATTTTTGTACTTAATTCATATGGGAGGTACCAAGACTGACTAAAAGTTGCTAGTCCGTCCATTTTTGTCCTAAACATTCAATTTGATACTAAAGTTCCTCCGAAAAAAAATGAGGACTCTAGCTGTTATATTTTCTCAGATATGCTAATTTAAGATTTTCTTTATATGGAAGGTGCCACGCCCACTGTAGCTAGGCGTGGCACGTCGCCCAATTTAAATTTTGAAGTAAAAAGTAGCATATAGTTCCTTCCAGACATACACGAAGACAGTATGGAAATTAATCGCTCCAGCCGGTTAACTGTCTATAAAGTCTAAACAAACAAACAAAAATAAATAAACGTACAAACACACATTAATTTTTATACATATAGATCCGTATAGGAGGTACAAAAACCCCCTTATGAAAGTCCACCCATTTTCCTCATAAATATTCACGTGGAAAAATTTGTGAAAATTTAAGATTCTATCTCCAATAGTTTCCCAGATCAACGACTTTTAATATATAACTCTTATGGGAGGTACCACGCCTCCTTTTGCTAGTCCGCCTATTTTTTGTCCTAAAGATTAAATTTGATACTAAAGTTCCTTCGAAAAAAAAAATGAGGACTCTAGTTGTTATATTTTCTCAGATATACTAATTTAAGATTTTCTTTATATGTGAGGTTCCACGCCAACTATAGCTAGGTTGCCCATGTGTTCATATGGATGACAAAGTTTTGCATACAAAATTTGAGGACTGTAGCTCTTGCAGTTTCTGAGATATGCGACTTTTAATACTTATTTTGTATGAGGGCGTGGCACGTCGCCCACTTAAAATATTGGAGTAAAAATGAACCTATAGTTCCTTTGAGACATACAGGAAGAGACTGTAAAAATTTCAGAAAAATCGGTTCAGCCGTTTAGCTGTCTATAAAGTCCAAACAAACAAACATAAAAAAGCACATTCATTTTTATATATATATATTATTTATATATATTATTTATAATTTGGTTATTTCCCGGCTTATAGCGATTTTTGTTAATCGCTATATACCGTTCCAAACAACCAAGGTTTTTCGCTACATTGATACTAAATAGCTACAACATGACAGTGAAGGTACAACATCTGTCTCTTTTCCACTTGCACAAGGTATTGATATGTAATTTGTATTTTTTTTATACCCTCCACCACCATCAGTGGTGATAGAGGGTATATATAAGTTTGTCATTCCGTGTGTAACACCGAGAAATATTCATTTGAGACTCAACAAAGTATACATATATATTATTGGTCCTTATGAAATTCTGAGTCGATTTAGATATGTCCGTCTGTCTGTCTGTATAAAACACGCTCACGTTAAAACGAAGCAACTTTATGAAATTCACCAAAAATATTCATTGATATCCTAAGCAGTTTGGTATTAAAAATCAGCAAGATCGGTGAAATAGGTTCAGAGTTATGCGTAAAAATTTGAGACAACCTCAAAAAAAATTGTGCTTTTTCACATATTTATTTGTATTTTTTACAAAAACTACTGCAGATAAATTGATGAATTTTGTCAGAGATATAACTCTTGGTGCAAGGATCAACATTGTTAAAAATCGGAAAAATCGGTTCACAATTACATATACCTCCTATACAAATGTACATATTCCCCGAAATTAATTTACTGTTAATAACTTCCGAAATAATGCCGATATATTTAACAAAATTTTACAAATTTAAATTCTATGCCAATAAAATTCATATAAAGAAACAATTTTCTGAATCGGTCCATAATTGGTCATAGCTCCCATATAAGGTTACCTTCAGAAAAACTTTTAAACACACATAACTCATTATCAAATAACGATATCCATACAAACTTTGGCACAAATATTGATTTTATCTACAGAAATCCTACTGTACATTTTTTCACGATCGGTCCATAGCTTCTATACAAGGTCTCCTTCTCAAAATCACTTAAACACATATTTCTCATTACCAGGGAAACCGAAAACATGCTCTAAAGAAAGTGTTTTAAGCGCTTTAAGTATGTCGTAAAAAACTCAAAATATGCTCTTAAAATTTAATAAATATGCTCCAAAAATAATTATTTTAAATTATATTTTAACATTGAAAAGCTTAAAAAGACTGAAATTGTAATGAAATAATAAATATTTAATGTCATATTTCATCCTACTAGATTTTTTATAATTGATTAATCTGTTAGTTTGAAGATCTAGTTTAATAGAACTCTGTTTTACGTTCAGATAACCAATAAATAACATGAAGCCATTTGGTCCCCAAAAAACATATTTCAAACGACAAAGTTTGACACATTTCTTCCAGTTGTATTCATAGCTTCACACAGAAAAACGCCGAAACACGTGAACTTAATTTTCGGTCGTAGAATCTAGTGGCATACTCCGTTTTGAAAAGTTAGGTCAAAATCGGGAGATATTGGATTTTAAAGTTTACACTGTTTCTGAGGTGTTTTTTGATTATTTATATTAAAAAAACTTTCACGCATAGAAAATTATGGATTAATTATGCATATACATATATTTAGCTTTTTATAATTAGTTCGTATGTCTATGCGTGAAAACTTTTTTCAAAAATTTAAAAATTAAAAAATCACCTCATAAAGAGTTCATACTTTAAAACACAATATCTCCCAATTTTGACCTAAATTTTCAAAACGGAGTAAGCCACTAGATTCTACGACCCAAAATTAAGTTTAGGTGTCTCGGAGTGTTTCTGTGTCTTTTTGACATACTTACAGTGTTATCAATACTAGTTTTTTAAACGATAAAAATGGATTGGTGTCATGAAATCCAAAGTAATCGGTTTTATGTCCGATTTAAAATTTAATGCTTTATTGAATAAAAAATATAACATTGGTTTTCATGCGACTAATGTATTTTTTACAGTTTTCAAGTTCTACAAAGCAAGTATTTTTTTTCAAAATTGTAAAATTGGCTAAAAAATGAAAAAAAAAAAAATGAAAACAAATTAAATTTGGTTTTTTTTTAATAAAGTTTTGAAAAGAAAATTAAAAATGTACAAAAATGTAAAAAAGCAAAAAACTTCAAAATATGCACTAAAAGAGTAAAATATGCTCTAAAAACTCGAAAATATGCTGAAATATGCTACAAAAGTCAAATCATGCAAAATTATGCTCTTATGGGTAAAATATGCAAAAATATGCTCTAACAAATCGATGCCAAAATTCTTAAATTGGGCTGAAACGTGTAAATATCTTATCCATGAGTCCATACGACGCATCACAAAAAACATGCATTTGCATATTTTGGTTTCCCTGCTCATTACTAAATAAAGGTATCCATACAAAATGTAGCACAAACATTGCTTTTATATACAGAAATTATACTGTAAAATTTGTTTACGATCGGTCCGTAATTGGTCGTAGCTCCCATACAAGGTCTCCTTTCGATAATCACTTAAACGCATAAAACTCTTTACGAAATAAAGATATTCATAGAAAATTGGCACAAATATTGCTTTTATCTACAGAAATCTTATTATAATTTTTTTTTACGATCGATCCATAATTGGTCATAGCTCCCATTTAAGGTCCCCTTTCGAGAATAACTTAAACGCATATTACTAATTACCAAATAATGATATCCATAAAAAATTTGGCACAAATATTTATTTTTGAATTTTGTCATACATATAGTTTGGGAATCCACTGAGTTGAAAATCGAAATCAGTCCACAATTTCTTGTACCACCCATAGGGATAATAAATGTATTATTTTTCGCAAAAAAATTAAATAAAAACTGTCCAAAACGAACAGGATTCGAACTTAAAACCTCCCAGTTGCTAGTTTTACGCCATTCCCACTACACTATTAACTAGCTTCGTAATTGTTTGCAACTAATGTTCACATAGAAATTCTCTTTCCTGTTGTGTAAAAAATTGTTGTTAACCCAAGATCAAATACACTTTCTCAATTTGCACATTGAGAAAGTGTAACTGATAATTTCTTATGCTATTCAGCAACATCAGTGTTGATAAAAGTAATGTTTTGTACAAACAGAAAATAACATGGCATTTTTATATTAAAAATATTAGTTAACGACGGACAAAATAATGAAGTGGTGCAGTGGATGGAAGGGAGAATTAATTGCAGGTTCGATTCCTGGTCGATTTATCTTTTTTTGTCATAAATAATAAATTTTTTATACCCTACACCACTTCAGTGGGGAGGGTATATTGGGTTTGCGCTGATGTTTGTAACGCACAACAATGTTGGTCCTATACCCACCTTAAAGTATACCAATCGGCTCAGAATCATTTTCTGAATCGATTTAGCTATGTCCATCCGTAATCAAACTACAGGTCGCAATTTTGAAGATAATTCAATGAAATTTGGTACGTGATTTTCTATTGTCACAGGGACGAAGCCTATTGAAAATCGTTAACATCGGTCCATTATTTCACCTTGGTCCCATACAACTGAACCCCCGAATAGGGCTTTTAAACTTTGTAATCAAACTACAGATCGCAATTTTGGAGATAATTCAACGAAATTTGGCACATGATCTTTTATAGTACCATACACTAAGAGAAAAGGGCTTTTAAACTTTGTAATCAGACTACAGATCGCAATTTTGGAGATAATTCAACGAAATTTGGCACATGATCTTTTATAGTACCATACACTAAGAGAAAATTCGTGCATTTAACTAATGAATCGCGTTCATCAGATGTTCTTCATCGAATAAATGAAGTATTTTATTTGTATAATGAGCATTTTCTTGATCGCAATGAAATCTTTCATTATACATTTTTTTTCGAAATCTTCATAACTCACTGTTGATATGAAATTGATATCATTAAAATTACTAAGTTAAAATTATTGCAAATTTTTAGAAAAATAAGTATCACAAATAAATTTGTTTATACAAAATAGCAATTACCTTTCATTACGCGTATAATTAAATATATTTTTATTAATATAATTATTATTTAGTGATCTTTTTAAATTTCCAAAAAATTAATGAAGCCGCATTCCAGAATACAATGAATTTTCTTCATTTATATTTTTTAATTTTTCCTCTTTGCCCTTTATTCTTATGCACCCCTTGTTCTCATTTTTTATATTTTTAAAATTTATAAATGATTTTTAAATGATTTTAAAATCATACAACGATACTACATAACGATCACAGAATGTGATCCCAAGCAATTCTATTATTTTCCTGGAATATTTTAATAATATTTTCTATTTATTTATTTGTAAGTATGTATGTATGTAATTGTCTATTTTATTATTAAATTTAATTTTTTTATGTACGAAATACGTAAAATAAAAATATATTATTAAAATTAAAAAAAATATATATATGTTTTATTTAATAGTTTTGAATAGGAAACAATTTCATAAAAACAATGAAATATATATCATAATATTATGATATAGTTTCATAAAATGTGAGAAAATTAGTCATTCATAATCATTTTACTAATGCAACTAAGTTGTTCAGTTAGCGCAACAATTACATGATTTTAATGGAATAAGATAATTTTTGCAACGAAATTACTTCATGACGTTTATGAAATATATTCATTAAATTAAAATATTATTTCATTTTGTCAATGAAATAGTTTCACTATTGAAATGAAAATGCTTAATGGCTTTTATGAAACATATTCATGGAACAAATATCAAATTTAATTTTATCAATGAAATAGTTTCACAGTGAAGTCAAAAATGAACATGCATAACACTAATGAAACATTCTCCATTAATCCAGTGAAGGGCTACGTTAGCTCGTAAATAATGAATAATTTCATTGATCAAGTGTTGAAATTCATGTCTGGAGTGAAGCTTTTTCTCTTAGTGTAGACAAAGTCTATTGAAAATGGTTAACATCGCTCCATTATTTCACCTAGCCCCCATACGACGGAACCCCCCGAATAGGGCTTTAAAACTTTGTAATCAAACTACAGGCAATTTTGAAGATAATTCAATGAAATTTGGCACATGATCTTTTATGGTACCGTAAACGAAGCCTGTTGAAAATACAACTGAACCAGCCGAATAGGGCTTTTAAGTTCATAATTATGTTTAATATACTCATATCTCGACAAAAAGCTGCAAAAACCAAGTTCTATACAAGATTTGATGACACTCACGAATTCCATAATAATAGGTCCTCAGATGACCCAAGCCCCTATGAAAAGCCCTCATCAAAATTTCACTTAAATGTCCATAATTTTATTCAACAATAAACGGCTTAAGTATGTATATCTGAGGCAAGGTACAATTCAATTTAAATGCTTTATTATGGCAACTAAATCACATTATATTTTTGTCAAAGTTGTAGGGTATTATATGGTCGGCCTCGCCCGACTATAATTTCTTACTTGTTTTTTTAATCAAATTAAGTGTCGAAATTCGGTTCAACAATAAAAATTTAAAAGCAATTTTTTTTTCATAGGATCAACAACGTTGAAAATCTATTGTACCTCCCGAACAAACCCTGCAAGCAACTCAACTAACTTTTAATGCATTATAAAATTATTACATTACATTCTTCAAATACTTAATTTGAATGTAAACAATACAGTGTACCTATATCGTATATTCTCATGCATGAAAAACAAAAAAACAATTTACCAATTTAACTATTTTTATTAGGTTTAAAATTAAATTTAGTGACCAACTTTAAAAATCGATGTCTTCCGATTTGGATGAAATTTACACCAAGGTTAGTGATAAATGAAATCTTAAATTTCTTGCATTTTTATGAAATTTTGTATTATTTATATATTTAGTATTTTATACATTTTATACTTGTGGTTGAAATTTGTCTACCAGTGTGAATTTGAATTTCGCGGTATTATTGCTGAATTAGCCATCCTTATGATTTGACTTATGCTGATTTTCTTTTTACTTATTTTCTAAATGAAGAATGAAGAAGAATCCGCATACATCAAATGTGTACATATTTTTTTATTCGTTCTTAACAGCCATCGAGCAAAGCTATCTTTTAATAACTCGTGTTTAAATCGTTCGAAACCAACAAGTATTTCTACTTTTCAACTTGAATTTTTATACCTTTGAATTGTAATTTAAAAATTATACAAATAAAATAATCAAAGAATTTTATTATTAGAAGCGACGATTTCTTCTAGCTATTGTTTTTCGTTATTTGGACAAAAACCCTTGCTCAACATTTTGGCGCCCGAGCAGGGACAGCTGCTACACATAATTGGAAACTTGCCAGTCGTGTTCCAAGGAGAAATAATTGCTGTTTCCCATTGGTTTAATTGTGGAAGTTGGTAGTCGCAATAGTTATTTACCTGGATGTAATATATGCTGTAGTCATACAACTTTAACTTGGAAGTGGTCGTATTGAGGAAATTGAACTTCCATCCGTTATCATCCAGCATACGTACCCCTGCCCAGCCGGAAAAAAGTAATTTGTTTGTCGATGTCTCATCTGTGCAGTATTTAAAAACGCATTGATTGACATTTTTTGTAAATGTTTAACACCAACACTAGCAACTCACAGGTGATATATTAATGAAATTTAAAAGTGAACAAGTGGTGCAAATTTAATTTATTGAAAGAAAAATTATAAATTTTATAAAATTTATAAATTTTGCACAAATTGGATTGAGAACAATTGTCAAATTTGTTTGTCATATGGCTTTGATCATCTTGTTTTCATGATGGATTGTGGTGTTGCTAAAATTCGTTAACTATTGTGAATAATTTGCAATATTCTAGTTAAGTCACGACCCCTTTTGCAGTATTTTTAGAGCATTCAGCAAACATTTATATCTGTGTTTTTATGGCATGCATATAAGTATTGTATGCTTTGAGTAAAAACGAACCGTCAAATTATCAGTTTTCTTTTACATGGTGTTTGACATTTGTATTGAGATAAAATAAATAGCAAATGTTATTAAATTTCTTGTTAGAATCTTTCTGTGCAAATAAATTACAAATTGTGTTGATAATTGTAATTATTATATAAGTATATCTTTACAAGGAAGAGTACGCAGAAATTCACAGATACGGTGAAATTTTCTTTTTTAAAAAGTGGAAAATTTGCCATAGAACGATTTTTTCAATGGTGAAGCCTTTTGAAAATTGCCACAAACTCTATGGGAAATTGATTTGTACAGTGAATATTTTCTCTTATGAGATTGAATCAGTGTGCTAATTGTATATGGAGAGGTTGAACCCATACTTTATTGTACATCATCCCGGTTGTGTTGAAATTGGTAGTGACTTGGTTTTGCTCGCCTGGAGATTTTTGTGTGAAAGAATACACATCTTTTATTGAAATCACATACTTGGGATGAAAAACACATTGGCTCGCTTTAGTGAGGTCGTTATAAGGAGATAAGAATTCTTTGTGTTCACAATACGTTTTTACGCTACAGGAATTATTGAGGCAAACCGAGTTTGTCGGTCATGTTGTTATTTTGTATACCATATAAAATTGTGTTTCGTAGTTCATGGAAACCCGATTTCATTGTTTTTATGCAAGTTATTTTATTGAATTTAACTTGCATTTTTGTAAAAATTTAGTTTTCTTTTGTAAAATCTGATTTTTTGTTGTGTGCGCAACTTATTTAAAATTTTCTATATTTTTTGTTGGCATTCATATTATAAATTCTACAATATTTGACTTTACTCACATTTTGTTACGGAAAGACGATTTGGGTTTCAGTATAGTTTTAAAACTAAATTAAATTTTTAATCAGTGGAATTTATATTGAAATTTCACCGCCATGACTTCTAAAGATGTTCCAGCTGCTAAAAGCACAAGTTTGCTGGAGACCTATAGGCAACAACGAACGACCACAGAGGCTAATATTTTAAGGATTAAATCCAGTCTTGAGAGAAAGAGAGGCACTCTTTCAGGATTGGATATAGAACTGGTTAATTCATATATAAAGAATTTAATGGAAAATCTCTCAAATGAAGAATTCAGTTGGAAAAACTATCTGAAATTTTCTATTGATCTGTTATGAATATAATACCATTATTTTTGCTATTCGTAATTTTAATGAAATTTTATATTATGTAGATAATATGTAGATAATTTTAAAATTGAAATCGGTTCAAACAGTAAGTTTATGGCTTATTATTACAATCCTAATATAATCTCATTAAAAAACTTTAATTTTGAGTATAAAAAGAGGCAGAAGCAAACTTTGCGGACGAGGCCACAGAAAAATGTTAAAAATACGCCATGTTCAAGGTAAGGGCTATAGGCAAATTGTTGAAATTAATCTTCGGTCTACTAAAATAGTATAAAATGTAGAAATACATATGTAAGTATAAACCAGAAAATATCAAGGAAAAATAAGAAATAATACCTCTTTTTGGAGCAAGAAATATGGAGTCATGTAAAAAAATTGCGCTTTTGAGGACACAATAGTGGGAATCTCCTTAAAAAACTCTATTTCTCATTCAGCATAGCATCATTAATTATAATTACGGGATATTTACCATCCTATCTTCCCTCAACCCGAAATAGAGACCATGTTCCAAACAAGAAAAAATAACCCCATTGGATCGATTTCAATTTGAAAATTGTCTACAAATTGTTTATGTATGTATGTATGTATGTATGTATGTATGTATGTATGTATGTATGTATGTATGTATGTATGTATGTATGTATGTATGTATGTATGTATGTATGTATGTATGTATGTATGTATGTATGTATGTATGTATGTATGTATGTATGTATGTATGTATGTATGTATGTATGTATGTATGTATGTATGTATGTATGTATGTATGTATGTATGTATGTATGTATGTATGTATGTATGTATGTATGTATGTATGTATGTATGTATGTATGTATGTATGTATGTATGTATGTATGTATGTATGTATGTATGTATGTATGTATGTATGTATGTATGTATGTATGTATGCTTAAAATTTCATGTGGGCAAAGTGATACGCTCACATATGTACATAATAAGTATTTAAAATCAGATATCACTTTCACGTATACGTACGGTGACCATATTTTTTTCAGCAAAATACAGAACAAGAGATAAAATACACTAAACACCATTTTCTAAATCAGGTTATTTTTAACAGTCAACATTTCAATTGTCAATAAAGTTTTAAACATTATATTGATTGTTCAGAGAAAAAAGTTTCAGCATAAATATTATGAACTGCTTCCATTGACAAAAGTTAATAATATTTAAGAATAGTCCCGAAATGGTAAGAATTTTTTAATTTTTGTTTTTTTTTTTAACATAACCTAGAAGCCTTGACTTGAAATATTTCAACACTGAACATCAAGAAGTGAAACGCCGTCAAAAAGTACCTAAGTCTACCGTCAGTCGGTACCTAACTCTATAAATGTATTAGTAGAATTCTCAAGTCAACATAGTTGCAAAAAGTAGGATTTAAAAATATTGAAAAAAAGATTACATTTAAATTTTTATTTTAAAAGATTTCTTTAAATATTTTTCAACATCATTTATCTTTATGTTGGCTTTTTAATCTGCAATATTGAAAAAATAAATAATTTATTTGAAATATTTTTTCCTTGTACCATCCGAAAAATTACAACATTGTCTTTTTTCAGTCTTAAATTCAACAACAAAAATTTAATGTCAAAAAAATAAAAAATATGTTTTTCGTTTGTAAAAAATATATTCTTTTCGGGCTATTAAATTTATTTAAATTGTGCAAACAAATAATAAAATATAACTTTAAGTGATAAAAAATACTTTAAAGTGCTATAAGCCACGAATTTTCGCGACAAAGTTTTGAAGTTTTTAGATAGAGTGACATTTTTACATGTGTGTTGGAGTTACACAGAACTCGTCTGTGAGAAGAGCGTAACGTTATTGTTGTAAAAAAACGTCACAGTTTCATTTCTGGGAGTGTAGTGTATTTCAAATATATTTTTATTTTTCTATTTGAATGTTTGAAATTTTCTTTGGAAAATTGTTTATTTCTTTACGATTTTTAAATTAAAATCGATAAAATTTGCCCGTAATTTGCGGGCCTTTTTGAAGAATGGATGTTAACTATAGTTAACATATATGTTTGCTGATGATTTCCTGTTTTAGATTTTGTTTTTCAACATTTAAATTCCTATTTTTTATTATGTAAAATTCGCTAATATAGGATTACTATTCTGTTACTATGTAAACAGAATAGTAAATGATGACTTTTATGCAATTATTTCATGAATACCGTTGAAAAAAAGTAAAAATTCAAAAAACAAGTACAAGTACAAGTTCATACATTTTATGAACTTTTAATATTCTGAATGAAAATGGTTTGGGAAAAAAGTCATGTTCGATTCATACAATTTATTAAAAAATTAATTCCAGTTAGTTAAAAATACCCACCTTAAAGTATACCAATCGGCTTAGAATCGTTTTCTGAGTCGATTAAGCCATATCCATTTGTGCGTCCGTCTGGCTGGCTGGCTGTCCATGTAAACCTTGTGCGCAAGGTAAAGGTCGCAATTTTCAATATAATTGGATGAAATTTGTCACACACTCTTTTTTTGGCCCCAGGGCGAAGCCTATTGAAAATAGTTAAAATCGGTCCATTATTTCACCTAGCCCCCATACAACAGAACCCCCCGAAAAGGGCTTCTGAGCTCATAATTATATTAAAAATACCTGTATATTGATAAAAAGCGGCACAACTAAGTTTTATACGAGCCTTGATGACCTTGCCAAATTTCATAGAGATCGGTACTCATTTGACCCTAGCTCCCATACAAAGCCCCCTTCAGAAAATTACTTGAATGTCCAAAATTAACTTATAAACACAAATATCGCGATGAAATTCAGCACAATAAAATATTATGTAAATATAAATATATTCACAAAATTTTATCGGGCTTGGTCCATATTTGCCCCTAGCTCCCATATAAAGCCTGTTTCAGAAAATTAGTTTTTCATCCATAAATTGCTTAAATGTATCGGAACAATTACTTGAATGTCCAAAATTAACTTATAAACACAAATATCGCGATGAAATTCAGCACAATAAAATATTATGTAAATATAAATATATTCACAAAATTTTATCAGGCTTGGTCCATATTTGCCCCTAGCCCCCATATAAAGCCTCTTTCAGAAAATTAGTTTTTCATCCATAAATTGCTTAATTGTATCGGGACAAGGTAATATAAGATAAAATTTATTATGAAAAATAAATCACATTTAATATTCATAACTGGTGTAGGGTATCATGTAGTCGGACACGCCGGACTATACTTTCTTACTTGTTTTAATTTTTTCTCGATTTTGAGCGTAATTTTGAGTTCACAGCTACAGTAAATGGTTATTTCTAAAGAAAAATAAGTTATTTTTTAGAATTTGATGTCACTACATGCTAAAAGGGATAATATCCTGCGATATCCTTCGAAAACACTTTTTCCATTTATCATCAAAAATGATCAATATACGTCAAAATAAAGTGTGTGGTGAAGACATATCCATAAAAAGTCCAGCGGTTTAGTTTTGTGCGTGAAAGGGATATCTCAGAAACCTTAAATTAGTTGTTCAATTCACAATCGATGTTGTAGCGTTGTTTGCGTTGTATGTCAGCAGCTGCTACAATAGTCATAACAATGTTGTTGGTATTTTCTATGCAAAAGCTCTATACAACTCCTACGACAATTTTTCATATGTTTTTCGAATGTTGTAAGAAAATTTAGTGTTGCCAATTGTTTATTTCAACATATAAACAAAAAATTCAAATGATTTTAGCATAAAAAAACGATAAAGTGGTAACACTGAAATCAAAAACAAACAGCTGTTTACCAAAACAAAAAAACTTAAATTTTATTAAAAACTGTTTATTTATTAGTTTAAAATGTGGAATAAAGAAAATAAAAGAATTGAAAATTCAAAGAAATTAATTTGGTTTACTTCGCATGTTTAATTAATTTAATATTTTTGATTTTTTTATCTTTTGATATTGTTATGTATATTTGTTTTGATTGTTTTTTTTTTCATTGAGAACATAAACTTATGACTTGCTGCAAATATCTGTTCACAATCCCTGTTACTACACTTTAGTAGGTACAATATACAACTTGATTGTGAATTGAACAAGTATATCTGAGAAAATATAACATCTAGAGTCTTTTAATTTTTCGGAGCCACTTTAGTATCAACATGAATACTTAGGACAAAAAATTAGCAGACTAGCAGTAGGAGGAGTGACATCTCCCATATGAATTAAATACAAAATGTGCAGACATTCATTTGGGGTTCCTCTCGTATGAATTAAATACAAAAATGTTTATATCTAAGAAACTATTAGAGCTAAAATCCTTAAATTTTGCGCTAAAAACTCTGACATGTGAATATTTGAATCTAGAATCCTCAAATTTTGCACGAAGAATTTTCACATTCATGTGAACATAGGACTATCAAAAGGAGCTATGGTACCTCCCATATTCATTAAAATAAAAATTCGTATAACTGGGAAACTAATAGAACTAGAATCTTCAGAAATCATAAAGTGCAGTATTTATTTATACTGTTTTAGGGTAGCAAAGCACACTGGGTATAGAAAATGTGATTTTTGCGGTAAATTATTAAGATTTTTTTGAAAAATTTTTTATACCCTTCACCTTCGTGAGAAGGGTATATATAAGTTTGTCATTCCGTTTGTAATTTCCAAAATATAATTTTAATAAAGTATATATATTCTGAATCCTTATAGATAGCGGAGTCGGTTAAGCCATGTCCGTCTGTTGAAATTAGTTTTCTGAACACCCCAGATATCTTCGGGATCCAAACCTTCAATAATTCTATCAGACATGATTTCCTATTTAAAATCATTAAAATCCGTCCATAAACATCGGAGACAACCTCTGAAAATTTCATAAAAAATAAGCAACAACAAGCAGTGTGCTTATTCATTGCGTTGTGTATTCTGTTTTTTGAGTATTTCGTTTCGTATGTTTGGATGGCTGTGTGTTTCATTGCCTTGTGTAGGCTAAATGCACCTAATGTCGGCATCACCCAGTAGTCGGCATCTTTTAAATAAAAATGTAAATAAATAAGAAAAGCTGCATAAATTTATTAAGGTTTGATCTATATTTCATAGAAAAAATGGTATTTTTGCTCCATGAAATGAGTAAATTTAAGTAGGATTACTAATTTCCTCTCTATTTGACGTTAGTTAGTGACATCGGTCAGTACGGTCAGTTTTCAAATTAAATGATTTATTTGACAAAAATTTATTTAAATGAAAGAAAACAGTTGAAATATTCAGAGAACAGAATTCAATTTAAAATACAAGTATACTAATAAAATGATTACAAACTAAAATGTATATGCTAACTGTCATATATTTATTATGGATTTTGACAGCCAGCGTATATCAAAGTCTATATATGAAAAACTATCAACTGTTCTCTCATGCTCTCCCACATTAATTCGGCTTTCTCAAAATTTTGTTGTTGTATTTCTGTGTGTATTTTAAAAACGTCGCGCACAGACCTTACTATGACAAGTTCTGATCAGCAACTGACTTGATTTTGTTTTTAAAGTTGAGAGCCAACCAACTGATATTGCTCATTATAAAAAGAAGAAGAAGAATTAAACCTATAGTGTATGTGTATCAACTTAGCGTCAGCAGAATTTTCTTACCCTATCACGCGTGCTATGAAATGGCAATCTTTATCTCCTCTGATCTAAAACTTAACTAAACACATAATTGAAATAACTAAAAATCATCATCAGGGATGGCATATTTGGTACGATGGTACTTTTTTTGATACTATTTGATGTTCAAAAGTACCGTGATACTCCCGAGTCTTATTTGATACTCTCAGGGCCAATATCTCAATATGGATATACTGCCGGTTAAAATATTTTTTGTATGTAAAATGTCAATTTATTGTGAAAAAGTTCAAATTTGAAATTCTAAGAATGCTTTAAAAGCCACTTTTTAGAAGTATGTTTTGCAAATAACCAATGCAGCTCATTTCGAATTTTTATCTTGATTGACATTATATGAATATTAATCTAATTAAATTCCATTGTTAATATTATATGAGAAAATTACCAAAAATTTCAATTTTGAAAAAATATTTGACTTTAAAACTAATTATTTCCAAATGATAGAAGCTCGAAGGACTCAATTTCTATCTAATATAAAATGATATGTTTTGAAATTAAGAATTCAACCATAGATAATAAGAGAAATTTTTGGTGAAAATTATTTGGACTTTAAAAAAAAAAAAAAAAATTATTGTTTCATGTCATGGATGGTCCTATGTATGGTCTCATGTGTAGAATTTGATATGACTATTGATTTTTTAACAAATGAACACCTATGTACATCGAATTTTAATTTAATAACACATATGTATATTAGGGTGGCCCCAAAATGGAAATTGCTGATGTTCCCACCGAAAATGAAAATTTAGTTCATTCTAAGATACCATTTCTCAAAATTTTTGTCCTGACGTCAATATTTGCTGAGCTG
Organism: Lucilia sericata; assembly: GCF_015586225.1. Taxonomy (NCBI): domain Eukaryota; kingdom Metazoa; phylum Arthropoda; class Insecta; order Diptera; family Calliphoridae; genus Lucilia; species Lucilia sericata. The sequence continues at coordinate 215,046 of NW_023994501.1, forward strand.
GATCAAAGGATAAAAAGGTCCTTTTTAGGGTTTTTATGTTATTTTTTTCACATTTTTGACAAATAAACCATATGCAAATTTAGTATCATATGAAAGGTCCTTGGGAGACGATTTCAATGACATACACAAATTTGTATACAACACCAAAATGATTACAAATGTCGTAATTTTTCGGAAAATTTTAAGTTTTTCATATTTTGACATAGAAATATATAATGTAATCAATTGAAATCTATTGAATCACCTCACCTAAATTTCACCGAAATGGTTTATTCTGTTTTTCGAAATTCTTTATGTTTTGTATTTTATCTTAATATTTTAAACTCTATTTTGTCCCAGGTATTCTGTTAGCTGTATTTATCTACCATACTTAATATGTACATCAGCATACGCGTAATTTCATTAGCTTTACAATGGTATATAACACTTTATGGTTTCATTCTATTATCAATCAAATTTTTCAGTTTAACTAACATGGTAACACAATTTATCCTTAATATCGACTTGTTTGTTACGCTTGCTTTGTAAATATAAAATAAATATAAATATAAATAAATAAGTTGAATTCCTAAATTCATCCTTGAGTAGGGCCAAATGTGGCCTGAATTTCTTTAAGACAGGATTTATTAAAACATAACAAATTGTATCATGACTGATTTTAATATACATATTTACGAAGTACAATATCGGGGTAATACTTTTATGGTAGCTATATGCTACCATGGACATTGAAGTTCATCAAATTATATCTAAAAGGTTAACATTGAAGGACGGACAAAGATTCATTATATCAATATATGTATATTAGAGTGATCGATTCAGTTTTTCAATCGGTCTTAAAACCGGTTTTTCTGATTTACCAGTGTCTGTTTTTTCTAAATGTTGATGTTTTCGAATATCGAATAAAGGAGGATATTAGCACTTAATAGTTGTTCTTATCACTTAAACTTAATATTTATTATTTAAAAATAATTTATATTTTACAAACGAAAAAAAATATTTTTTATTCTTTGACATTTCATTTTAATTAAAACTCAAAAAAGAAAAGTTGTAAATTTTCGTATTGAAAATAAAAAAAGTATTTCACATACTTTTTTTTCTTTTTCCATTAGTACAGAAAAAAATATCAAAAAGACGTGTTTATAATATGTTTTAAGATGAAATATCTTCTGAAAAAAATTAATTAACTATTATTTTCATTCACTAGTATATAAAATCCCAGTAATAACATACAAAAAATAACGTATCAGAAATACATTTATTATTTAGTACCTTTTGAACAACTGTGTTCATTTTTGTGCTTCTACTAATACATTCTCACCAGTTAGGTTTTTGACAGGGGACTTAGGTCTTTGACAATCACTTTCGCCTATATGCATAATACCCTTTCTACTTCTGTTGTCGATTATTAAAAAATGTCTAAATATGTGAAGGTGTATTTAAAAAATTAACAACTTTCAGCAAAAAAAAAAAAATATTTTAGTACTCTAAGATCCAAAAAAGTACCCTCTGAAATATTTTTTGATACTGAAACAAAATATCATTTTCCATCCCTGATCATCATAATAACATTTTCCGACTCTTTGGGGGGATAGTTTGAAAAAGAGAAAAACGTTAAACTGCGGACTATTGGTACATTTACGCAAATTGTTTTTGTTTTCTTGGTGTATTGAATTTCGTATGTTTGGATGTCTGTTCAACAGACTCTGTTGGTTTCATTGCGTTGTTTACTTTGTTTTTTTTTGTGTATTTCGTTTCGTCTGTTTGGATGTCTGTTGATTTTACTGCCTAGTGTACTTTGTTTTTTATGTGTTTATTTCGTTTAGCGTTGTTGTTGTTCACTATGTTTTGCTATTGCTATAATAATGATATAGTCGGGAAAATGAAATAAATTAAAATTTATATTTTTTAAATACACTATAGGGTATATAAGATTCGGCACAGCCGAATATAGCACTATTACTTGTTATATTTTTCGGCTATAGAAAATCTCGAATACCTGGATTTCTAAAAATCAAACCCGATTGGCATACCTAGTCATAACGTCCATGGACATTATGACACGCCACCTTACTTAATTGATTAACTGTATAATTATTTGGGTTAAGACCAATGTTTCGTTACGTCCTTTTTAATGGTTGGTGAAAAATTTTATAAATAAATATACAAAAAAATTTATATAAATCGTTTATACCTGTCGATGGTGCACTAGTAGTTACGACGGAAACTCCACTTGAGGTTGGTAATACTACAGGATTAACGTAAAACCGGGATATTTTCCTAGCTGCTGTTGGATTTGCAACCGTTGTATTAGTTGTTGGTTGAGCTCCTTGTTTATTATTTGAATTTTCATCAGGATCATTTTGAGTTTTAGCATCGTTTGGACATGCATTTTCATCAGTGCATTCATTGTTGGTGTTTGATGTAGGTGTCGTGTTTGGAGCATTTTCTTTAGTATTACTATTCGTATTTAATGTTATATCAATGGTCTCATTTAGTTCAAAATAACGTGTGTTGCGCGCATTTTCCGCTAAAAATGCAGAGTTCGGAGTAATTGTATTGTCCGGTGTGTAATCCGACGATAAAGATGTATACTCCGAAGCTGTACTTGCTTTACGAGACGTAGAAGCTGAAGATAGTACATTATCACTGCTATTGTAACCGCCTTCAGATGTAGTAGTTGGTGTTGATGACGATATTGAGGTTGAACATATATTTCCACTGATGCTTAAATCTGGTTTCTGCTGTTGCTGTTTCTGGGGAACATCTGCACTATCTCCTCCATCCATAGATGTTTTATTTAAAGCCGTTAGACTAGAGCTAAGACTTTCTGCGTTACTTAAATTAGTACTTGTAATTGAGGCCATAATTGTACTCGTATTTGTTGTGTTGGAGTCAAATATTTTAGATAAATCGATAGAAGACTCATCGCGCTAAAATTTAAAAAATATACATTAATATATGTATATAATTTTACAAGTTTGTTTTTTTTCATATTAGAAACGAAATAATATTTTGAAATAATATTGGTGAAACGAAATAATATTTGATAAAATTGCTTAAACACTAATTGCATCCGGTCCTCTTCTGAACCCTTTGCTAAAAAAGTGACGAAAGAAAAAATATGTGCACCATCAGTGGTGATAGAGGGTATATGTATATAAGTTTGTTATTTTGTGTGTAACACCAAGAAATATTATTCTGAGACCCAACAAAGTAGGCAGTGGCGTGCAATTTTCTAATAAAATTTGTTTTCTAATAGAAATTGTTTCTATCTAAAATATTTTGACGAAAATTCACATGTTTATTATATTTAGTACACTACATTATATTGTAATAAATTTATAAAAAAAATCAATTACAACTCCGGTTATCGGGCACGGTCGCAACATAGGTCTATTCGAACACTTTTGCATATGTTAGTTTTTGGCATATTTCAAGTGTAAATTTATTATGTACTTTTCCGTCGAGTTTTTCAGTGATATCGACTTTGCTTGATTGCTAATGATAAATCAATTATACACAATGATTAATAAACTGTCCATTGAATTTATTGTCCTACCATATAATAATATATTGTACTATGATATATTTTATGGAGTTTAAGTAAATTTATTTCCTATTCAATTTTTCAAGCTTCTGAGCCTAGAAGCGAAATTTAGTAATTTAGCAATTTGTCTGCATTATTGTCCCTTTCCGTCAGAATTTCGATTATGTGTCCTATTTCCACAGAAATTTTTAAAATTGCTTAAATTTATTCCGAAAATCGTGCTTAAATTTATTCTAATTATCATTGAAGTCGATATCAATAAAAAATAGACGAAAAATAAGAGTACATGTGCCAAAAACTATCAACTATATCTATAGACCTATGTTGCGAACTTGTACGATAACCAGAGATGTAACTGAATTTTTTTTATAAATTTATTACACTATAATGTAGTCTACTAAATGTATAACAAACATGTGAGTTTTCGTGAAAATATTTTAGATAAAAAAATTTTTAGGGCTATTTATTAGAAAATTTACCAACATGAATCTGCTCGCCACTGTATATATTCTGGACCTTATGAAATTTTGAGTGGATTTAGATATGTCCGTCTGTTTGTCCGCATGTCTGCCTCAAACACGCTCACGTTAAAACTAAGCAAAAGAAATCAGTCAAATTCAATGAAAATATTCACCACTATTCTAAGCAGGTTGGTATTGAAAATCAGTGAAATCGGTTACAAAGTAAAAACTTATGAGTAAAAATTTAAGACTTTAGTAGTTTCCGCTTAATTGCACCCTGCATTATTGATTTGCCCACTTATTTGATAATGAAAAAATGCTAAAATTAAATTCCATATAATGTATTATATAAAATTTTCGTTTAATTGAGTTCGTTTATTTGCGTTATCCTCTTAATTGACTTATGAATTAAGAATTCATTTTTAAAAACAATAAAGAAAAAAATCTCGCATAATTGTCAAAAAGAAGTCGATTGCAAAACAGAAAATCAATCCATGCTTGTTTATTTGTTTGTTTGTACCTTATAAGAGGCTAAACCACTGAAGCGACCTTCTTAAAGTGTATGTTCCCCTATATCTGGAAGGAACTATATGCAACTTTTTATTTTGAAATTGCAAGTGGGAGGGGTTCCAAGCCCACTTCTTTAAATGTCGAATATCTTGGAACATGATACAACTAGAGTCCTCAAATTTTGTGGGGCAATTTTGACATCCATATGATTATTTGGTGGAAAAATTGGAGGACTAGCAATAGGGTGCGTAGCACCCCCATATGTATTAAATACAAAAATTTGTATATCTAGGAAACTCTTAAACAAACAAATATGTCATTCATGTGAATATTTGGGTAATAATTTGGCGGATTAGAAATAGGGGAGTGGCATATCCCATATGAACAAAATAATAAATTTCGTATATCTGGGAATGTATTAGATCTAAAATTCTAAAAGTTTGTATGGGTAACATTGAAATCCATATAAACAATTTGAATGAAAAATGGGAGGACTAGAAATAGGGGGTATAGCATCTCCCATATGAATTAATAACAAAAATTCAATTCAGGAAAGTATTGCAGCTAGAATTCCTATATGAGCATTTGGAAAAAAAGTTGAACTATCAATAACGAGCGTTGCATATAAATTAAATATTAAATTAAATATGTACTAAAATACTAAAATTAAATACTAATTTTTTTTCTGCAAATAAAAAAAGTAAAGAAGAAAAATGCAAATAAAAAAGTGATCAGCAATCAAGTGTTGAAAAAATGAGTGCAAAAAGAAAACATACAAGTTGAAACATAACACAGAAATTAAATATTATTTCTGACGCGAAAAAACTTGACGAAGATGAACTTTGTACAAAATACAAGTGCTCCAGGGCCACAGTAAATAGAATTTTTAAAAATAAGAATTCTCTTACAGAAAAGTCAAAGACTGTCAACGCATCCACCAAAAGGAATCGAAGTGGATCATGCCCTAAAGTAGATAAGTAAAAACAATTTGCTGTTGATATGAATGAAGCAGGGTTGGAAAATAGAATTTTCAAATTGTACAAAACAGCATTAACAATTGTACTATTTTGATTCCATTTGTACCAAATCAAATTTTTTGGAAATTCTATATCAATATGAAGCACTTTCAAAATTAAAAGTTCATTTGTATTAGCCCATCGATTAGTCATTAGACTAGTCAATAAACAAGTCCATTTGGTCACCAGATTGGTCCATAGACTACACAGTCTATAGCCTGTCTATGGACTACACAATAGAGTAGTCTATAAACAAGACAATATACTAGTCTATAGGTTAGACATTAGAGTAGTGACTAGTCTATAGGTTAGACATTAGAGTATTGACTAGTCTATAGATTAGAATGTTATATATTAGTCCAAAGGCAAATTCATAGAGTAGTCTATAAACTAGATAATAGGACAGTCGGTAAATAATGCAAAGACTAAGTCCCTAGATTAATTTATAAACGATAGAAAATTAATTAGACTAGTCCAAAGTCTAGTAAAAAGTATTTAAAATGTCTATTCCAAATAGCACTTAAAAGACCATTAGAATTATTTAAAATTTTAGCGATCGGATAAAAAAATAATTCTAAATAAATACTCTTTGTTAAAAGTTATTACAGCTTGTCTGGTTGTAATCACTTCCAGGTTTCATAAACAATATGAGAGAATATAAACAAGAATTGTATTTTTTCCTCTTCAGAATTTATCGAAGGCTTGCCTGCCTTTGAATTTTGTGTCAGAAGTACAATTTTAGATTATTATTTCAATAAGAAAATAAATTTAAAATTGTACAAAATGCGTCATTGGTGTACCATTGTACTTTTGTTGATTGAATTGTACCAAAAAAAGTACAATTGTACCAATTTTGCCAACCCTGGAATGAAGACTTTAATCCAGCGAAACGCAACGAGCTCTCAAATGAGCTCTCTTACTTTTCTTTTACACGTACATAAGCTCACACATTGTACAAAAACAAACAAAACCAGTCAGTCTCGCATGAGCATTCATAGAAGTAGGTTGTGTTACGCTTATTTATGTTTTTATTTCAGCTATATTAATTATGTTTTATTTTTACTGCACTAAAATTAAAAATTATTGTTAAAATTCATATATTTTAACAATAATTTCTTTTAAGTGATTTTTGTTTCCATTTAATTATTTCTACAGACCATTTTAAAATTAATAATATATTATTTTAACTAAAACAATTTTTTCATAGGAAAATATGTTTATACCCTCCACCACCATCAGTGGTGATAGGGGGTATATAAATTCTTGATCCTTATGAAATTCTGAGACGATTAGCTATGTCAGTCCGTCCATCCGTCTGTCTGTGTAAAACACGCTCACGTAAAAACGAAGCAATATAAATTCACGAAATTCACCCAAAACATTCTTTATTATCCGGTACAATTCGGTACTGAAAATCAGTAAAATCGGTTCACGACGTAAAAAGTTATGAGTAAAAATTTCAGACTACCTCGAAAAAAATAACGTTTTTTTCCCTAATTCTTAAGTAGTTTTCTCAGAAAATACCAAAGATTTTTCGATCAATTTTGTCACACATTTTTATTTTGTGCCAGGGATCCAGTATGTTCAAACTCATGACAATTGATCCAATATTTCCCATAGCCCCCATACAAAGGTGTATATTCCCGGAAATTAGTTTATCGTTAATAACTCCCTCAAATATATCGGTATCAACACAAAATTTTGTACATACAAATATAATATGAATAGATTACATATTACGTAGATCTCAGTCGGTCCACAATTGGTCATAGCTCCCTTATAAGGTCCACTTCCGAAAATCACTTAAACGCATTTTTTTTTTTTTTTTGTCAAATAAAGTTATCTTGAGAAAATTCGACACAAATATGTTTTGTCTTTATATGAATCACTCTACGAAATTTTTCCGGATAGGCCCTTAATTGCTCATAGCTCCTATATAAAGTCCTCTTCCAAAAATTAGTGTATAGAGTGTATAGATAAATCTGTGTATAGATAAATCATTCTATTAAAATTTTTCGAGCTGGACTATTAATATACATTTTTCTGGACCCAATCAAAATTAGTTGGACATAAATTTTGGCTAGTTATCTAAAAATTAGATAGTTAAATGGGTTTTAATAAAAAGTAGCTTGCTGGTGGAGGGAATTTAAAATTCGGCATAGCCGAATATAGCACTCTATCAAAAGCAATTAAACTATTTTTTTCATTTCTAATACATTTATTATTCAACAAACAGCATTTTAAAATATCACAAATATTTCGTTCAGTGCATAAACATGTTTATTTGTCAACTTACAAATATTTTCCCAATGTGAACACCAAACCCGAATTATTTTTGTTTAACGTAAAAAAAAACTATTTAATTGAAATTACAATAGTTTTTTACAATTTCATAGAAATTTCTGCCTAAAAACAAAATATTAAAAACGGTTTATTTCATTATGTGCTTAAAATGAGTATTTCTGTTTTGAAACACAATTCAGTACAAATAGTGAAAATTTGTTTGTCCGATGTTCACATTACAACAAATAATTTCTCAAAACAATTGACGGATAAAACAGTGAAAAAACAAACCAAAAGCAAAAATATATGTGTTTATATTTACTAAAAAGATATATCATTGAATAATAATATTAATTTATTTGAAAATAAAAATACAAATTACATTTCAATACCTTGTGCAAGTGGAAAAAGAGACATATGGTGGACCTGAACTGTCATGTTGTAGCTATTTAGTATAGTCAACGTAGCGAAAAACTTTGGTTGTTTGGAACGGTTTATAGCGATTTAAAAAAATCACTATAAGCCGAGAAATAACCAAATTATAAATTATTTTGATGAAATTATCTATAAAATTTAAAATTACAGAGAATGTATTATATCCATTAATAAATAATTGTTTAAATAAATTGAGTAATAAATTAATTAAATAATTTCTCAAGTAATTACTAGACTACACTATAGACTAGATTATAGACTAAACTACACCATTTTTAACTGAATTTAAGAAAATTCCACATGAAATTGAGAATTTCCATTTAATATTGAGAAAATTCTAATTGAAATTATGATTTTCAATTTGATATTGAGAAAATTTCAACTGAAATTACGATTTTCAATTTGAAATTGGGAAAAATCTATATGAAATTGAGAATTTCAAATTAATGTTGAGAAAATTCCAAATAAATTAAGAATTTCCGTTTTACATATGTATATTGAAAAAATTGCAGTTGAAATTAAGATTTTCAATTTCAAATTGAGAATATTCCAAATAAAAATGCGAATTTCCATTTAATATTTAGAAAAGATCAATTGAAATTGAGAGTTTGGAATTTAAATTGAGAAAACTCCAATTAAAATTGGGAAAGTTTCAAATAAAATTGAGAAAATTTTAAATGAAATTAAGAAAATTTCAAAACTTTTATTTATATAACACATTTTAAATATAAACAAGTAAGAAAGTATAGTCGGGCGTGACCGACCATATGATACCCTACACCAGTTATGAATATTAAATGTGATTTATTTTTCCTAATAAAGCATTTATCTTCTATTACCTTGTTCCGATACATTTAAGCAATTTATGGATGAAAAACTAATTTTCTGAAAGATGCTTTATATGGGGGCTAGGGGCAAATATGGACCAAGCCTGATACAATTTTGTGAATATATTTATATGTACATAATATTTTATTGTGCTGAATTTCATCGTGATATTTGTGTTTATAAGTTAATTTTGGACATTCAAGTAATTGTTCCGATACATTTATGCAATTTATGGATGAAAAACTAATTTTCTGAAACAGGCTTTATATGGGAGCAAAATATGGACCAAATTTGCCCCTAGCAAATTTGTGAATATATTTATATTTACATAATATTTTATTGTGTTGAATTTCATAGCGATATTTGTGTTTATAAGTTAATTTTGGACATTCAAGTAATTTTCTGAAGGGGACTTTGTATGGGAGCTAGGATCAAATGAGTCCCGATCTCTATGAAATTTAGCAACGTCATCAAGGCTCGTATAAAACTTGTGCCGCTTTTTATCAATATACAGGTATTTTTAATATAATTACGACCTCAGAAGCCCTTTTCGGGGGGTTCTGTTGTATGGGGGCTAGGTGAAATAATGGACCGATTTTAACCATTTTCAATAGGCTTCGTCCTTGGGCCAAATTGCATCCAATTATCTTGAAAATTGCGACCTGTACCTTGCGCACAAGGTTTACATGGACAGCCAGCCAGACGGACGGACGGACATAGCTTAATCGACTAAGCCGATTGGTATACTTTAAGGTGGGTATAAGACGAATATTTTTGTATGTTACAAACATCAGCACAAACCCAATATACCCTCCCCACTAAAGTGGTTTAGGGTATAAAAACAAATAATAAAGAAATTCCAATGTTAATCCACCGATTGTCGAGGAACAATGGCTGGTTTTTCATAAATACTATGTAGGAATACCACTCAAGCGATATGTGTTGGTAGTCCGAATACGTCAAAGTAAAAAAAAAAATATATTAAAATGTGGTCTAAATTTTCCGCTGATTAGGTTAAAAGTTCAGATCCCAGTATAAAGTATAAAATGTTTCGCAGAATTTTTCGAAATGATTTTCAAAATGTTCAAAATTTTAAGCTTTCACGGGACATTCATGTATTGCACTACATACATATGTATATATATATATATATATATATATATATATATATATATATATATATATATATATATTTATATATATATATATATATAAAATATACGTAATGTTCTCAATTTCACTTAAAAATGGTGTAGACTATAGACTAGACTATAGACTAGACTATAGACTAGACTATAGACTAGACTATAGACTAGACTATAGACTAGGCTATAGACTAGACTATAGACTAGACTATAGACTAGACTATAGACTAGACTATAGACTAGACTATAGACTAGACTATAGACTAGACTATAGACTAGACTATAGACTAGACTATAGACTAGACTATAGACTAGACTATAGACTTGACTATAGACTAGACTATAGACTAGACTATAGACTAGACTATAGACTAGACTAAACTATAGACTAGACTAAACTATAGACTAGACTCTAGACTAGACTCTAGACTAGACTATAGACTTGACTATAAACTATAGTATAGACAATACTATAGACAAGACTATAGACTAGACCATAGACTCGACTATAGACTAGACTATAGAATAGACTATAGACTAGACTATAAACTAGAGGGGCATTTCAAAAATTTTCGAACAGGTTTTGTACCTTACCCTCTCCGATTTCGATGAAATTCGGTACACACATTCTTCATGTAAATACGGAATTTGAGATTCTCCAAAATGTCTATATCATATATATTGTTGAGTATACTATAAGCAATCTTATGTGAAGGAATAAAGAAAATGGAAGGTACATTTTTTGTGATATCCTTGACTAAAGGACGTTGTTTGATGTCATCATCCTCACGTTAAAAATCCCAGCAAAAAATAATTGATGTCATACTTTACAAACGACATCTTAATCACATCTAAAAATGCGATTTCATACTTTTCGCTTTTATAAACCAAACATATACTTACAAATTAAAACACAGTTAAAAATGAGAAAAGAGTTGTAGAAAAGTCACTACAAACAACATATTCGAAGTACTTCAAATTTTGATGAAAAACCAATGAAATTTACATAAGCGTTTCATTGAAAGAATGTGGTTTATTTTTGACATACAAATATCGGATTTTTACAGCTTCTAAAGATAAAATTAGATGTAGTTCAAAGTTGTCAAAAATGAACAACATCCCTCCAATGACACGCTAATGTAAAATTCATAGGTTTTTCACCTGAATTTGAAGCACTTCGGGTTACTAGTTGTGATGAAAATTCTACATCTTTTTCCACACTTTTTTTGCTGGGATGTGATATTTTACATAAAATATTGTCGAACTACAAGACATAGGCTTAAGTTGGGAACTAAACGATTAAAATCTGATAAATAATTAAGAAAATATACGTAAAATTAATACTTGTTGAAAAAAATTCAAAATCCTACTTTTTTGTTCGAATATTTTTAAAAATTACCCTATATATAGCATGTTGTTGTCAACCAATTAATAACAAAATAAACAACAAGAATAATAATTATCTTTAATTTACGCAATTGCTTAAATTTCTATTAAATGTCACAACTACTTTGTCTCAGATATCTATTTTATACAAAATAAAATAAAAGAAGTAATTTTAGCGACTATTTACATTTTTGTATGAGGTAATAACACTCTATTTCAGAAAATAAACAAAGAACAGCTGTTATTTGACGCTGTTTGAACTTACATTTGGTTTGCAAGATTGGTGTTCACATTAATGAAACAATGGCAAAATATTTATTTGTCAGCAAATCAATTTGTTTTATGAAAATCATCTGCATTGCTGTTTGTTAACATGAAATATTTTATGTTCAGATTCGACAAACAAAGTTTTTTCAATCGTGTTATATATTAATTAAGCTTTTATTGTATAAATTTATTTGCAAGATCAAATAATTATTTTGCCGAAATGATGTAAATTATTTGACTTTTGGTGTTCACATTAATGAAACAATGGCAAAATATTTATTTGTCAGCAAATCAATTTGTTTTATGAAAATCATCTGCATTGCTGTTTGTTAACATGAAATATTTTATGTTCAGATTCGACAAACAAAGTTTTTTCAATCGTGTTATATATTAATAAAGCTTTTATTATATAAATTTAATTTGAAACCTAATAATAAATAGTTAAAATTAAAATAAATTGGTAAATTGTTTTTTTCTTGCATAAAAATATAGGATATACTATGCCTGCAAAACATGTGTGTGTTTAAAACAAATTATTTTTGCACTATTTGATAAAATAATACAATCAAATATTTGTTCAAGTCTGAACATGAAATAAATATTGCGTTTGTTTGACGCAACTTAAAAATATTTATAACAAATATTTGGACCAAATATTTTACAGGTGTGAACATAGCTTAACAGAAATGCAGAATTAACAACTACTGTAGTTTAGTTTGCCTTTCGCTGCTTTAATTCCACATCTGGTTGGCTGCACAGATGGCAAAAAAGAGGAGGTATAACTTTAAAGAAAATTCATGGAGAAGGGGCGTCTGCCGACAATGATGCTGCAAATACTTTCTGTGAATCAGTTTTGCCAGACTGAATTTCCAAATATCAACTATCAGAAATATCCCATATTTCATTACCTAGTAATCTAGAAAGTAATATTGGAATCACGTGGAAACTAATTACTTTTGGGGGTGAATAACTAATTATTTTTGTTCGACGAGGTTCAAATAATATGTACCTACCTTAAACAAATTAAATGGTTACTAATTTGATTACAAAAACTTTGCGAAATAACTAGTTACAAATAAACCTACAAATATGTTATGTGATAGCTAGTTATTTTGGGCCGACTTTGTATGTAGAAAACAAAAAATAAAAAAATTCCTCGGCCGGGATTTGAACCCAGGCATTCAGTTGTTTTCTATGTTTCTCATTCCAGCCGCTTACTCACTGCTCCATTAACATGTTGCTTTTTGTAATTTTGAGAACGGCTTTTTACAAAAATATATAAATGAATGTCATTTTGAAAAAAAATAAACAGTATCCAGCAGGGCTCGAACCACGAACCCCCCTGTTTGTTAAATGAACGACCTAGACAATTGAGCCATAACAAATGCAAATTGTTTTGTTCTTTACCAGTAATAAGCTATTCAGCTAAATGAAATAATGTGGATGATAATGAACACTCATTACCAAGTAATGTATAAAATAACTACTGGCTATTACCAAAAATATCAGATTTTTTGCTGGGATTCAACGCTGACGAAAGCGGCATTTTTTATAAAGCTTTACCAAAATCAACTTTGACTACAAAAGGAGACCAAACACGAGGATTTAAAAATTCAAAGGGACGATTGGGGTTACTTTTTATTTGCAATGCAAGTGGTGACTTGGAAATTGTCATTGGAATGTCAAAAAATCCGAGATGTTTTAAAACCAAAACATTGCCCCTGAAATATTATTCTCAAAAAAGGCTTGGATGACCCAAAGTTTATGGCAAGAGATATTGTATTCCCTTGATGATGAAATGGGGAAACAAGGTCGTAAAATAATATTGTTTGTAGACAATGCTGCTTGTCATAAGACATCAACAATTTCCCAAAATATTGATCTACAGTTTTTTCATCAAATTTACTGCGCAAACAAATTTCTGAAGTAGAAAACGGAAAAACGATTGCTGATTTTCTGAAAAATTTTTCAATGCCATAAACGTCATACAAAATTCTTGGTAGCTAGTTAAACCGACGACAATAAATAACTGCTTTAAAAAGGTAATGTTACATTTAATTGTGCCTACATAACTATACAAATTTAATTTATACATACGTGTACATTAGGGTGGGTCGAAAAAAAAAGTTGAGTCAGTCACCCCCTACGATTAAAGATATGTTAATAACATTTCCAAAAATATAAAAAATATTTTTTTGACACGCCTAGAAATACCGCCCTTTTTGTTTTTTATATATAACGTCGCCACTTTAAGTCCGATCGTAACATATAATATATTTATTTCAATTTTTTAATTCGACGTCATATTCTATGCGCGACTTCTGATATCTCGGATCCTTCCCCAAAATCTAAAATTGTGGCTATACTAGAATAAAGTATATTTAATTATATGAGCTATTAGCTACTTAAAATTCTCCAAGTTTTTCCAAGTCCAAGTTTTTTCCTCTACTGAACCTACATAATTGGAACACGATGAAGAACTCTATCTTGATGAGGCACAAGAATTAAATTACGTCCGCTGTGATGATAACTTACATGCTTTGGACAATTTACTGATCAAGAAATAATCAATGGAATTTGTCAAAAATTAACTTCAGGCAATTCCTCTGAAAAAAAATTAAAATATTGTTAACAATTCTCCTTCAAGTAAAGAAGTCCTGAATTCTATTAATATTCTTCGAGATTTTTTTTTTTTTTTTTGCCAAAGGATCTTGACTCCCACGAACTAGATAATATGGAAAACTCTATAATCGAAACATGTTATAAACATCAAATTCAAACCTGACTGATTTTTTTAAAATATATAAATATATAGTCTAGTCTATAGACTATTACTTAACAGAATTCGTTTTGGTATCCAAAATTTAAATTTTCCATTCCTGGTATATATGTAGATTTCATTTTTATGTGAAGTTAACTTAAGTTTTGTTCCTCTTTCAAGTATAAATTTTTTTACGTTATTGTTTGTTTTTTTAAGTTATTTTTTTCCTAATTCTTTATAAGTTTTCTTAGAAACAACCGCACATAATTTTTAAAAATGGATCAATTATGTTCAAAATTATAGCAATCTACCCATAATTTTCCATAGCCCCCGTACAAAGGTACATATTCCCGGAAATAAATTAATCGTTAATAACATCCCCAAATATATCGATATCAACACAAAACTTTGTTTGTTTATATAAATATAACGTAAATAGAAATCATATTACCAACGTAGATCTAAATTGGTCCAAAATTGGTCATACCTGTCATATATGGTCCACTTCCGAAAATCATTTAAACGCACATATTTCATTGATAATTAATTCGATCGGAATAAAATTCCACATGAATATGTTTTGAGGTCGGCCAGTAATTGGTCCAAAACTCACTTAGAAACACATATTTCATAGGTTAATAAAGCTATAGAAATAAAATTTGACATGAATATATTTTATGTATAAATAAATCATTTAGCTAAATTTTTTTCGGATCAGTCCACAATTGCTCTTAAAGGAAATGGTCTTTCCATTAAGTAAAAAATACAACAAAAACTTCCATTTTGAAAAAATAGGGGAAAATGAAGTGACAAATATTGAAAAAATCTTATTCTTAAGTTAAACAAAAATTTTGTGATAGATATCCCACTCGCATCCCATTCTGGGTCTATAAAGTCCTTAAAAGAAATTGTCTAAGCTTTCTTTTGAGCAAAAAAAAAAAAAATTAAAAAAATGGGAGTTTTTTGAAAACAAAAAATTAAAAATTTTAAATTTTAAAAGAATTAAATTTTTTTGGAAACAATGAATAGCTATCTGAACTTCTTTGGACAATTTTTGCTAGGACCAATTGGCGAAAAGTTACACGCTTTTCAATAAAACCCTGTATGACCAAAATATCCAACATTGACCCCCTCCAACTCCGGCATTTCTTGACCGATAGAGCTGAAAATTTGTGGCTTACTATCCAATAGTACTAACCTTGGTGCAAATTTCATCAATATCGATTTTTTGAGTTGGGTCACTTGACTAGAAACAAACTATTCAATTTAAATATTTTTTTGCTGCTCCTGTAAAATTTAATAAATGTTAGACAGGGCCTTTTGCGTTTCAGGTGACGATATGTATGTTCATTGTAAATATATATATATATGTATACAAATTATGTTGAGAATTTTTTTAGCTGGGAAATAAACAAATTGTTTAATAGTGAAACCTATCATTTGTTATGATAGTTGACAATGGCTTATATAAAAATGGATAAAGTGGACTTTTTACCATGAATATTTAAATGTTTTTGTAGATAGGGCCTTTTGTTTTTTGTCAATAAAATCGATAATTTTGGTTGGAGACATTTTTGGTGTGGACATTTGTATTGATGTAATACCTAGGAAAAACTTACATTGAAAAGTAATGAGTTAAAAAGCTAATAAAACCTCTTTAAAGAAGTACTTGCAATTTCTCCTACAAAGAAGTTGTTTGGTAAGTTGTTTTATTTTATAATAATAAAAAGAGCCAGCTGGAATACGAACCAGGGACTTCGGTTTGTTAGTCAACTTTTCTACTCAAATAATGGTTTTCACATACAAATTTAATTTTGTTTTCTTTTTTGTAAAACACAATTCTTAACACGCAATGAAATAAAATGTGCAAACAAAATGACAAAGCCATAAATAAAGTACTTCAATATCAGATTATAAGAAAGTCATTACTAGAGTACTTTTAAGTAATGCAGACGATAATTAGTAGTCATTGAAAAGTAAGTGGTTATGGAAGTACAACCCATTACCGAGTTTTTGCTGGGTACATTAAAATCGACAATGAAATCGATTTTGAATTTTTGGTTAGTTAAGGTCGTTTGCGTTTCGGGTGACGATATGTATGTTCATTGTACATACATATATATGTATATAAATGACATCATCGTGTTAAAATAATAACTCAAAATGCTAATGGTGATGTAGTTAAAAGAGGTTTTATTATCTTTTTAACTCATAACTTTTCAATGTAAGTTTTTCCTGGGTTTAAATTGGTTTTAATAAAAAATAGCTTTCAGGTGGAGGATATTTAAGATTCGGCATAGCCGAATATAGCACTCTGAACTGTTTTTTATTCATTTACTTTATTTACATTATTATTAAATTCACGAATTATTCATTATAAATGTTTCGTGCGCAAAATATTTTTTTGCTCATTAAATCTCTCTCGAATTATATTATTTAAGATCACGAAAAAATTACGGATTTAAATATAATAAGTATTATCAAAATCTTTAACGAGATTAGCTGAATATAGCACTCTGACCTGTATTTTATTCATTTACTTTATTTACATTATTATAAAATTCACGAATTATTCATTATGTTTCGTGCGCAAAATATTTGTTTGCTCATTAAATCTCTCTCGAGTTATATTATTTAAGATCACGAAAAAAATACGGATTTAAATATAATAAGTACTAGATTTTTGTAACGGGCGTTGCCCGGGGTTTTAAGTGGTTTCATAACATTATACTTAAGTATTCTCCCGTCAGAGTAAACTATGTCTATAGATCAATTTCTGAAAATTTTCAACATTCAGAAATATAAAAATTTCGTTGACTTTAAAAACATAAGATAGCATTTACCAAATAAAAAAAAATTGACTCATTATACCCTTCACTAAGAGATTACTTCACAAATTTTTTGCCAATTTATAAAGCTAAAAGATTCCAAAATTATAATTCTAATATGTACTATCTAGTTTGGTAAAACTATTTAACTTAGGAGAAAGAACCAGACTTAAAGACTTAAACCATAAAGATGAAGGTCTCCTTATGAAGAAACTCCTTACAATTTCTTTGTGATCTTATAAAGCTATAAAAGAGATTACATTGAATTTGAACAATATTTATAAAAGGTACCAACACAGTACCAAAAATACTACCCATACTACCCTCTTCCTCCATTGAATAATTCAAATTTATGTATTTTGTTTAATATATTTTGTATCATTTCAGAAATCGATGTTGTGGAACATTTATTAAGAAAATGACAGCAGAGAGGAACCTTTTCCTCTTTAATGATGTTTTGCAAAAACATGTTTTGACCGATTACGGAAAAATATTAATAAAAAATATATATTTCTCAAATTTCATAAAAGTACAAAAAATGTAGCAAAGGAACACATTTAGCCGTTTTTGCCCGTTTAGTTTGAATTTCTTTTTCCTGTTTTTCCCTCTAGGAGTGGACTTTCGAATACACATATCTCTGAAACTAAAAATTCATCGTCTAAAATAGTTTTACTTTAGAACGAAAAAAACAGACTTAAAACATAGAAGTAAAAATTGTTTTTGTTTTTTTTTTTCGCCTTTTCTCCTATTTCGAAACGGAACTTTGCTACATAATACATATTTCAGACACTTTAAAGCAGTCAAGAGCAGAATTGCGATTCGAATACTCGCGTGTATAGGCCTGAAAATTATGCTGACGCTTCGTTGGCACACGTACACAATAAGCTTGCGTGTATTGGTGTGTCTGTGTTTAAGTGAAATGAAAACTTTTTTGTTGTTTTGTTTTAATACTCATAGCAAAATGTTTGATGCAGGGATGGCAAAATTGGTACGATGGTACTTTTTTTGATACTATTTGATGTTCAAAAGTACCGTTGTACTCCCGAGTCTTATTTGATACTCTCAGGACCAGACAGATAGATAAAGAATTTTTGTATGAAAACCTTTAATATATCGTTTCGATAAAAAAATAACAGGTTAAAGTATATTTCAAATTTTAAATTCCAAGAGTGTTTTAGCACATTGTTATATAAAATTCTCAAAAATACATCAACCAAAAGCCGTTTTTTCTAAAAAAAAATAATAATAAAATTATAAACGGCTAATAAAGTTGTATATATTTTTATCTTGATTGACATTATGTATTTTCAATAATAAATAATTAATTGTTACAAATTATCATAAATTGTTTTTGTATTTCAATACAAATTTGAAATATTTTTGTGAAAATTAGTAACAACTTTTAGTTATTGAACAGACCCATTATATGAATATTAATCTTATTAAAATTTCATTGTTAATATTTTATGAGAAAATTACCAGAAATTTAAATTTTGAAATAATAGTTGACTTTAAAACAAATTATTTCCAAATGATAGGAACTCGAAGGATTTAATCTACTATAAAACGATATGTTTTGAAACTAAGCACTTAACCAAAGATAATATAAGAAGTTTTAGGTCAAAAATGTTTGGACTTTTAAGCAAATTATTGTTCCATGTCATATTCAGAATCGGATGTACGAGTAAATATCCTATTTAAGGTCCCACGACGGATTTTAATTCAATAACACATACATATTAAGCGATTTATTGACAATGAACAGTCGATACTAATACTTGTAGCTCAATTATTAGCATTAAGTTGAAATTCTAGGCGTCATGAAATAACTCCCCAAAACAAAAATGAAAAAGTCCTCAAATTTGGGGACTTATTTCATTATGAAATAATTCCACAATTTAAAAATTATTAGCATTAAGTTGAAATTCTAGGCGTCATGAAATAACTCCCCAAAACAAAAATGAAAAAGTCCTCAAATTTGGGGACTTTTTTCATTATGAAATAATTCCACAATTTAAAAATGAAAAAAGCCCTAACGAAATGAAATAACTTCGTAAATGAAAATGAAATAACACCCCATTTTTGGGGATTTATTTCATATGAAACAAATCCCTAATTTTAAAATGAAATAAGTTCCCATTTAAAAATAACAAATTACGGAATAAGTCGGTTTTAGTGACATTTCTACAAAAAATTTCGAGTGGGGCATTTCAGTTTAATCGCTTAATGAAGATTCCCTTAATAGCCGGTCTGTGGCCGGGCGCAAGGGCTTTCTACTCTATGGTATGTCCAACAACGGCTTCGCTTAATAAATATTCCTTAAATAGCCGGCATACGGCCGGACGCAAGGATTTACCACTCTATAATATGACCAACACCAACACCGGTAAAGATTTCCTAAATAGCCGGCCTAGGGCCGAACACCTTTGATACAGGGAGAGTGTATTCTTAGCGAAGCCGGTGTCCAATGTACGCCAGAGGATAAAACCCTTGCGCCCGGCCGAAGGCTGGCTATCAGACACATATTTTTTATTTCGTGTTACAAAAGTAATATAATGAATTAAATCCCCAAATTTTGTTGTTTTTGCTTTCTGAACAAATTTTTAGGGAGTTATTTCATTTTTGTTTTGGGGAGTTATTTCATTACGCCGAAATTCTAAATTCGTCCTTTTATAGGGCAAAATGTGGCCTGATTTTAATTAATGTCGGATTTATTAAAATATAATATCATGACAGCTTTAAATTTAAGATATTTACATAGTACAATATCTGGCTAATATTTGAGATGTAAAAGGTGAACATTGAGGGACGGACATGGATTCATCATATTAACATATAATGCCTTTCTACTTCTGTTATGGATTGTTTAAAAAAAATTAAATGTAAATGTAGTTAAGAAATTGCCATCATTTAGCAAAAAAAAATATTTTAGTACTTTGAGATCCAAAAAAGTACCCTCTGAAATATTTTTTGATACTGACACAAAATCTCATTTTCCATCCCTGATACATAAGACCATCCATCACATGAAACAATAATTTGCTTTAAAGTCCAAATAATTTTCACCAAAAATTTCTCTTATTATCTATGGTTGAATTCTTAATTTCAAAACATATCGTTTTATATTAGATAGAAATTGAGTCCTTCGAGCTTCTATCATTTGGAAATAATTAGTTTTAAAGTCAAATATTTTTTCAAAATTGAAATTTTTGGTAATTTTCTCATATAATATTAACAATGGAATTTAATTAGATTAATATTCATATAATGCCAATCAAGATAAAAATTCGAAATGAGCTGCATTGGTTATTTGCAAAACATACTTCTAAAAAGTGGCTTTTAAAACTAGATTTCAAAACCTTCCTAGAATTTCAAATTTTAACTTTTAAAGATACTTTGACCCCCATTTTCTCATTGTCTGATTATGTTTTATCATAACGATAAATTGACATTTTACATACAAAAATTATTTTAACCGGCAGTATATCCACCTTTTAAACGATAATCGGAGGTTGAGATATTGGCCTAAGAGTATCAAATAAGACTCGGGAGTATCACGGTACTTTTGAACATCAAATAGTATCAAAAAAAGTACCATCGTACCAAATTTGCCATCCCTGGTTCATATTGTTCAAATTACGAAGATTTTCGGCAATTCACACGTACACTGCCCGATCGTAAACAAAACTCATAGCAAGAGCGTAAAAATACAAAACAATTATCTTCAGTTGCTTAACAGCATTCAACAATGTAGGTTGATGTCGCTTTGTTTCAAAAATTGCAAAAACAATTTGTAAAAACAACAACACAATTTGTAAACAAGAGAATTACTTGCAAAAAACTCGTACACTCCAAAAAAAAATTTACTAATGCATAAGAATGAAAATACATAAAAACAGTATTTCAAATACTTTTTTTACACATTTTAAATAAAAAACTTTATCTTTGTGAAGAAATATATATTTTTCTTTTCTTTGAATATGTTTTATCTGTAAAATTTACTATTTTACTTGTTATGAAATTTGATCATAACAAGCGTAATTACCCACTAAACAATTTTTGCCGAATTCGTACCGATAGTCTGCACAAGTTGCCGATTTCGTATCCGAATTCCGTCAGAATTCGTTGCGAAAATCGTATGAAAGGTTGCTCGGAATTCGGAACTCTTTGTCTGAGGAAATTCGGAAAAATGTGCAGAGTTTTCGGTCAGAGTTCGGTACGAAATCTGATGTAAATTCTGAAGGAATTTTCGACAAATCTGATTGAAGTCGGACAAATGTCTGATACCATATCTGACATTCTTTCGACATTTCGTATGAAAGTCTGATCAAATATAATAAAGTCTGATAGATGTCGGATAAATGTCTGATAAAATGTCCGACAGTTCGTACAAAAGTCTGATCAAGTATAAGAAAATGGCCTGACTAGTCTGATCAAAACTATTTTCATATATGATGAAAACTATTTTCATATATATAATTTATTATGGTCTAATTTTATTAATTTTAACAATAATTTATAAGCTTCCATTATTCATGACTTCTTTAGGGTACATAAATAAATAATAGAAACTTATAGAATATTTTTAGGATTAATAAAATAAACCATACTACTTACATTTAAAATTATAAAATTAAACCATAAAAAAATTATGTAATTTTTTGCTATTTTTTGTGTATTAACAAAGTTTAAAGAAATTTAAACAATAATCATCTCATATGCAGATGTTGTTTACTTGCTTTTCAAAGAACAATTAAGAAAATAAAAATTAAATTCCCTTTTAAAGTACAGTTGACGAATTTCAAAATAGAAACAGGTTTGTGCATGATTTTTATTAAAAAAAAAAAACAAAATTTCCTTCAGATAATGTGCAGAGTTGTCGCAAAGTTTTCTTACAAAAGTACTGAAAATGGGAACAAAATGACCGAGTAAAAAATATCAGAAAATCTGCAGACTATTCTGTTAAATATCTAAAGGAAATTTATATTATTCGCACGAAGTTACAAAAACAAATCTCTTCAGATTATGTGCAGATTTATCGGATATAATTCTTAAGCCATTTTCTATTTTACTTCAGAAAATGTACAGACTATTCTCCTTTATGTCTAAAAAGAAATATAGAAATAAAAAAACAAATTGTCCTCCGCCAATGTGCAGATTAGTCTCATAATTGTCGTAACACTGAAATTCCCTTTCGACAATGTCTGTTGTTAATCGTTTAATACTTCAGAAAATGTGCAGAAAAGTCTAACAAACAGTTTTCCGATTATTCTGTAAAATGTCTAAAGGAAATTTAGAAATTCGTTAAAAATTCTGATAAAATATAAGAATTATTTCAGAAAATTTCTGACATCAGACATGTCTGAAAAAATTGTTTACTGGGTAGGCACTATTTTTGCTAAGTGTTTTTTAGTATTTTCTCACTACTACAATAACAGTTTCTTAGCGTCTCTCTTTCTGCGCTTGGCTGCTTTAAATATAATAAACTTAAATTCCAAAGAGAAATAAATGGCAGATTAAAATTTGTTGAAGGCCTAAACTACAATGTAAATCTTTTCGATAAAGCCTTAGAAGATTCTATTAAGAGACTAACAATTAAAAAACCAATAAATAAAAGAAGAAGTATTAAAAACAAGTAAGAGTGCTATATTCGGCTGTGCTGAATCTTATATACCCTTCACCATAGTGTATTTAAAAAATATCAATTTTATAAAATTTAAATTTATTTCATTTTCACGACAATATCATTATTATAGTAATAGCTTAACAATATAAACAACAACAACGCTAAACGAAATAAACACACTAAATACACAAGGCAGTAAAACCAACAGACATCCAAACATACGAAACGAAGTACACAAAAAACAAAAACAATATACACAAGGCAATGAAACACACAGCCATCCAAACATACGAAACTGATTACACCAAGAAACAAAAACAACATACACATGGCAATGAAACACACAGCCATTCAAACATACGAAACGAAATAATCAAAAAAACAATATACACAACGCAATGAATAAACAGTGTTGTTGGTTATTTTTTATGAAATTTTCAGAGGTTGTCTCGGATTTTTGCTTATATCTCCGTGTTTATGGACGGATTTTGCTGATTTTAAATAGGAAACTTCTCGATAGCATGCATGTCTGATAGAATTATTGAAGATTTGGATCCCAAAGATATCTAGGGTCTTCAGAAAACTGATTTCAACAGACATACAGATAGACAGACAGACAGACGGACATGGCTTAATCGACTCCGCTATCTATAAGGATTCAGAATATATATACTTTATAGGGTCGGAAAATTATATTTTGGAAATTACAAACGGAATGACAAACTTATATATACCCTTCTCACGAATGTGAAGGGTATAATAAATGGTTTAACAGACAATTACAAATTTTAAAGAAATACTAAATTATAATGTATAATATTGCAAAAATAGAAAACACACATCATGCCTGGAATGAATTAAAAAGTGCTAGAAATATACATATATAAAATAAAACTATAAAATGAAAGAAACGATTATATTAATAAACAAATAAGCAACACCAAAGACCAAAAACAAATGTGGAAAAATATTAAAGACTTAGTCCTAAAGAAATAATGATTTTTAATAATACAAACAATTCAACGAATACTTCGTGAATAGTATTAAGGATATAAGAGATAATATAGAACATGTGCAATATAATAATCAAATGAATGTGATAAATGCTAGATTTAATTTTCGTGAAATATCAATTATAGAACTTAAACAAATATGTAAACAAATCAAAAATAAACCAGACTTTAATAATATTAATATTCAAATGATAATTGGAACTTAATTGGTTGTAATATACTAAAAATTGTAAATAAATCATTGGAGACTGGAATCTTCCCGGATAATTGGAAAACCTCAATGATAACTCCAAACGAAAAAATACCAAAAACGAATAGATGTCAAGAATTTCGTCCGATTAATACATTAAAATTATGTGAAAAAATTTTGGAAAAAATTGTAAAAAACCAACTTGAAGAATTTTTGGAGACAAATAATATATTATCCAAATATCAATCCGGAGTTCGAAAAAGTTTTTCATGCGAAACAACGGTCAATTATATCATAAACAGGTGGAAAAATATTAATAAAAATAAAAAAACTACGGCGATTTTTCTAGATTTTAAAAGAGCATTTGAGACTATCGATAGAAACATCCTTATACGGAGATTATACAATTATGGAATTCAAAATAAAGAATTGAAATGGTTTGAATCATATTTAGCAAATAGAAAACAAATAACTAAAGTGAACAAAATCAAAATCAAATTGAAAATGAATACGGGATTCCACAAGGATCAATTCTATGGGCTCTACTATTCATTATTTATATGTATAAATGACATGCCAAATATACTAAAAAAATGTGAGAAAGTATTATACGTTGATGATACTCTAATTTTCAATGAATCTGATACGGATGAGGAATGTGGTAATAATTTAATGCAAAATATGATAACTATAAATAATTGGCTCAAAATAAATAAACTAAAACTAAATGAACATAAAACGAAAATACTAGAAATAAACATGGACAATAACTTAAACTTCGAAATGAATAATACAATAATTGAAAAAGTAGAAAATATAAAATACTTAGGTTTTATAATTGATAAAAATATAAACTTTAAAGACCACGTAGAATACATATGCTAAAAGATCGGGAAAAATTGGTTTCTTTAGGAGAATAAGAAATAAAATTTCAACTATAACTGCAATAAACATTTATAATACAATGATAAAACCACACTTTGAATTCGGTTCTACAATTCTATATTCATGTTTTTCATGTAATCTAATTGAGAGACTACAAAAGCTACAAAACAAGGCAATGAGGTCAATTATAAAGTGCAATAGGTTTACACCAATACAACTTATGCTGGACACTTTAAAATGGTTAAATATTAGGCAGCGCACAGTGGTATAGGAAAAAAAGAGGGAAATAATTCGGTAACTTCTAAACGGTTAATCCGATTTTAATGAAATTTGGTATGCACAAAGAGGAGGTGTTGTCGAGTTTAGGTTTTGAATTTGGACCTTATAGGCCAACCAGGGGCCCGGCGGGGGTCCTCAAATTAGGACACCTCGGCTATGTTACATTTTTAAAACGATCCTATTTTTTCATTTGAGTTCCGATTTAAAAAAAATTCGTATATAGAATCTCCTCATCGAGCACTATAAAAAATGTAAATGCAGTAAATTATCTCTTATAGTTTAGGAAATATTCGCATTTGAAAATTAAAATTTTAAAATTTTTACCGTCCTTACTTTAGTTTTTTTGATAATAGCGGGTCCAAATATTCCCGATTTTCGCCATTTTGTTATTATTCGCTTAACAACAAGTTTATATATCAAACAGTGAAAGAATTATGTAAAAATCATGACTGAGTCCAAAGTTATAGGCATTTTAATTTAAAAAATTAAAAAAAGGCGATTTTTTGTAATTTTTTTGGGAAAAAAGTATCTTTTTCTTTTTAAGTTATCTAAAAAGTGTCTAAGAAGATGTATATAAAATTTATACTTTTTGGAAAGCTGACTTTACATAAAATACGATAAATGAAACAAAACCTAAAAATTTTTGATACCGAGGGGACCAGGTCCATCCGAAAAAACCCTATTTTTTATGGAAAATTCAATTTTGAGCAAAAATTCTCAAATCGCATAGTCGATATCAAATTATAGTGACCTGTTTTATATGACCCAATATGTTCTTAATCATTTTGTAACGGGTTTCGATAACCCCGCCCCTGGTATGGATATAATAGGCAAAAAACCAATAAATCCCATTTTTGGGATTTTTTAAAACTTTTTTGGGAATTCCGGGATTTCTAATAAGAAATTTCGAAATTTTTATTAAATTTTGGATTTTGTGTAAAAAAATCTACCTAACTGTAAAATTTCATCAAAAAATATTCATAAACAAAATTTTTATTGCAATTTGAAAAATTTGCATCTTCGCAAAAACTGAATAAAAAACATTTTTTAATTTTTTTTAAAAAAGTATTCCGCGAATTTTTTAATTTTCAAAAATTATATACATTATATAACATGCCTACCTAATGTTTTTTAAGTGACAAATTAATTAGAGAAAACTCAACATCTTTTAGAGAATTTACCTAGTACTATTATTTTCATCCATATATGTACAAATTTAAGAGTTAACCTTATGGATGAAAATAATAGTGCTAGGTAAATTTTCTAAAAGATGTTGAGTTTTCCCTAATTAATTTGTCACTTAAAAAACATTTAGGTTTTAAATTAAAATGCCTATAACTTTGGACTCAGTCATGATTTTTACATAATTCTTTCATTGCTTGATATATAAACTTGTTGTTAAGCGAATAAAATATAAAATATATATAAAATATATATAAAATATTTGGACCCGCTATTATCAAAAAACTAAAGTAAGGACGGTAAAAATTTAAAAATTTTAATTTTCAAATGCGAATATCTCCTAAACTATAAGAGATAATTTACTGCTACGACGACATTTTTTACAGTGCTCGATGAGGAGATTCTATATACGAAAATCTTCCATAAAAAATTGGGTTTTTTGGATGGACCTGGTCCCCTCGGTATCAAAAATTTTTAGGTTTTGTTTCATTTATCGTATTTTATGTAAAGTCAGCTTTCCAAAAAGTATAAATTCTATATACATCTTCTTAGAAACTTTTTAGATAACTTAAAAAGAAAAAGATACTTTTTTCCCAAAAAAATGGCAAAAAATCGCCTTTTTTTAATTTTTTAAAATAAAATGCCTATAACTTTGGACTCAGTCATGATTTTTACGTAATTCTTTCACTGCTTGATATATAAACTTGTTGTTAAGTGAATAAAAAAAAAATGGCGAAAATCGGGAATATTTTGACCCGCTATTATCAAAAAACTAAAGTAAGGACGGTAAAAACTTAAAAATTTTAATTTTCAAATGCGAATACCTCCTAAACTATAAGAGATAATTTACTGCTACGACATTTTTTATAGTGCTCGATGAGGAGATTCTATATACGAAATTTTTTTTAAATCGGAACTCAAATGAAGAAATAGGATCGTTTTAAAAATTTAACATAGCCGAGGTGTCCTAATTTGAGGACCCCCCGCCGGGCCCCTGGTTGGCATATAAGGTCCAAATTCAAAACCCAAACTCGACAACACCTCCTCATTGTGCATTCCAAATTTCATCAAAATCGGATTAACCGTTTAGAAGTTACCGAATTATTTCCCTCTTTTTTTTTTCCTATACCACTGCGCAGCGGCTTCAACTTAATACATTGATATTTATATACAAAATGAAAATGGGAAATTCACCAGAATACATAACAGATCAACTAACTTATGTCAACCAAATACAGCCCTATAATCTACGAAATGCGAACGATTTTATACTGCACAAAGCTACGAGCAATAAAATGAAGAGGGCCCTATTCTACAAAGGACTGCAACTGTTTAATCTGCTACCAACTGAGACCAAGAATGAACAAAATTTTAATATATTTAAAAGAAATTGTGTAAATTTTGTGATAAATAATATATATCAATGTTTATAATAATGTTAAATTAATATTAAAGTAAATCAAAATGTAATATTGCTCTAAAGATAAAGTATTTGAAATACTAATTAATAAATCAATCAATTAAATCTTTTGAAATAATTTTCAGAAAAATAATTTTTTACCGCAAAATAAGGTCGTTTCTACTTATTTTTTCCACCACTTGATATCCAATACCAAATCACGTAAATTTGGAAAACTATAACAGCTACAGTTCCCAAATTTTCTAAGCCAACGTTTACCGACTATAGAAATGGGAGTGGGTTTTCCCGTAAAACGTAAATATGAAATAACGTAAAGAGTTTTTTATTTATATTGTTTATAGGGTAGCGAAGCACACTGGGTATAGCTATTAAATAATAAAAGTAAAAAAGTATAAACTAATTCAATATAATGATATGTATTTGAGTTCCATTAACATAAGTGAATGATTATATCTTTCCACTATTCTGTTAGTGGGGAAAAAATTGCACTTAGCTGCAAAAAAAGGGGTTTCACTATCACTAAAATAATTTTAGTGAAAAACTTTCTTGTACCACTACCACTATTGCTTAGTGAGGCTGGTATTTTTCAACTCACCACTAAATAGCTATTAACTAACTTTTAGTGGAAACTGCAAATTTAGTGCACTACCCCCAAATCTGCTTTCTAGTTAGATAAATCTAAAATATATTTATGTACCTTAGGATAAAGAATATTCATTGACTTAGAGCATAAAGTGCTATTATTATACCCTTTACCTTCGTGAGAAGGGTATACATAACTTTGTCATTCCAATTGTAATTTCCAAAATATAATTTTCCGACCCTGTAAAGTATATATATTCTGAATCCTTATAGATAGAGGAGTCGATTAAGCTGTGTCCGTCTGTCTGTGTGTCTGTTGAAATCAGTTTTCTGAAGCCCTCAGATATCTTCGGGATCCAAATCTTCAATAATTCTGTCAGATATGCTTTCGAGAAGTTTCCTATTTAAAATCAGCATAAATAACGGAGATATAAGCAAAAATCCGAGACAACCTCTGAAACTTCCTTAAAAAAAAAGACAATTTTTTGCATGCTTTTATAAATAAGCAACAACACTGCTTATGTTTGGATGTATGTATGTTGGTTTCATTGCGTTGTGTATTTTGTTTTTTGTGTATTTTGTTTGGTATGGTTGGATGCTGTTGCAACCAACATGTTGGTATCACTGCGTTGTGTATTTTGTTTTTTGTGCGTTTTATTTCGTTTAGCGTTGCTGTTGTTCCTTTTTGAAATAAATTGTAATTTTATAAATTTCATATTTTTTAAATACACTATGGTGAAGGGTATATAAGATTCGTCATAGGCAAATATAAACTTCTTACTTGTTTTCCTTTTCCCCTTTTTTCATATTTTGCTTCATGTTTAGAAAAATGTCCCTTTTCCTCTTAAGGTCTCCTTATGAAAAAACTTCTTATAAAAATTATTTCTTATAGGAACAATACTTATGTATGTACCAGGAATAATAACCATACCCTCTTTCTCCATTGAATTTCTCAAATTTATGATATTTAATAAATTTTGCATTACAGTAGGACCTCGATTTTCTGTGATGGTTGGGACCGGAAGCATTATGTATAATCGATTTTACCGGTTAATTGAGTGCCAATTTTGGCTAGTTTTTTAATAAATATTTTTATTAATTAATAAATTAATATGAACATATTTATATAAAAACTAAATAATTCAAGGATTTTATATTCGTACATGTTTCAAAAATATGAAGCAAGTCGCATGCGCGAACGAGTAAAACAACTTGTCTGTTCAACGTTTATAACAAGACTGACTCTCTATGCTTTATTAAGTATTTAGACCAGTGGTGGCCAGCGAGAGAGTGCTTAAAACGCATATGTTGTAGTGAAAAAATAAAAGAGTACACAAATGAAAATACGTGTGATTTGCACTGAAATAAATTATTTGTTTGTATTTATTAATATATTGATGTCCATATGTGTTTTTGTATGTAACGATGTATTTGTTGGTGTACGTACGTACTGATGTATGTATGTATGTATGTATGTATGTATGTATGTATGTATGTATGTATGTATGTATGTATGTATGTATGTATGAAGGTATATATGTATGTATGTATGTATGAATTGATGTATGTATGCATTTATGTATGGATTGATGTCAGTATGTATTGATGTATGTATGCATTGATGTATGGATTGATGTCAGTATGTATTGATGTATGTATGTATTGATGTGTTGATGTAAATATGTACCGATATATGTGATGAAGTAAGTGTGTATTGAAGTATGTGCTGATGTAAATATGTACTGATGTATGTGTTGATGTAAATATGTACCGATGTATGTGATGATGTAAGTGTGTATTGAAGTATGTGTTGATGTAAGTATGTACTAATGTATGTATTGATATATGTGTTCATATTAAAATTGTCTGATGTATGTGTTGATGTAAGTATGTACTGATGTATGTGTTGATGTAAATATGTACTGATGTATATAATATAGTAAAACCTGAAATAAACATTTATTTGTAACGGCTACTGAAAAATATTCGCCGTGTATCATAACATCAAGCGACATAGACCTTCTTTGTTGAATGCAGACAAGCAACTGAATAAACTTGTTTTTGTTTTGTGTTTACTTTGTGTTTTTACTCACAGTATTCGTATTGCGTATGTATTAGTGAGAATAACATAACTACCCCGGAGTAGTGTTTGGCCACCAACGATTTAGACAGTATTACTTTTACATAAAAAAAGCAATGTGGAAAAGAATATTAGAAAACATAACTGTTGTTTAACGACAATGGACATGAATAAACAAGGATGAGTATACTTAACTATACAGTTACATATAAACAATATACAATGCTTGTTGGATAAAGGGAAACATGCCAAACGGGGAAGTATACCACATACTGGCTACAACTCGGCCATCAATACATCAATACAATTTCGGCCCCTAAACCATGGACGGATATTCCCGACGGCCCATACACCCGTGTAAGGATTTCTTGACTCGACATCCTCCAACAAATACCGATCATGCCTAAGAATCTTGGCTATTCTGTACGGTCCCATAAATTTTGGAATCAACTTCCTCGACACACCCGCATGTCAGTCAAAATTCCTAAGCATTACGTATTCTGTCTCCGGTCTTCTACGCATATCAACATAACGCTTGTTGTAGTCATGTAAAGACTTCTGTCTCCTAGAAACCGCCTCCCTTACACAACCGTGGTCGACCTGTGCCCTGTGCTGAAGATCGTCAAGTATACATTCCCTTAGTGTATCCACCACCGGACCTCTCTGCCCTAAAGCAAACAACATCACACTTGGGTGCTGTCCAAGAAGAACTGTACCATCCATGTAAACATTTTGTGTAATAAATTGGCGGACAACCAATGGGGGGCGTTCCTCCTCCCATATGAATAAAATATACAAAAATTCGTTTATCTGGGATACTAATAGAGCTAGCTTCTTAAAATTTTGCCAGAAGAACTTTAATATTCATCTGAACACTTTGGGGAAAAAGAGCGGACTTTTATCAGGGGGACTTGGAACCCCCCATATGAAGTAAATAGAAAAATTCGTATATTTGAAAAACTATTAGAGCCAAAATCCTCAAATTTTGCAAGAACAACTTTAACATCCATGTAAATAAATGGGCGTTGTCGTTTGTTTAATAGACCTAAAATCTTCAAATTTTGCACGATGAATAGTTTAGAAAATGCTTGTTGAAAAAAATCCTAAAAAATTTAGAAATTTTGGAAAACTTAAAATTCCGTATTTGCATGAAGAATGTGTGCACCGAATTTCATCGAAATCGGAGAGGGTCATGTTCAAAATAATACTTTCTTGTTTGAAAATTTTTTAAATTACCCTACACATACATAAATTTTAATATTTTAATACAGTAAATACATGTATAATTAAATTGTTGAAATTCTTTAAAAGTATGTATTTTGATAAACCTACCAATAATGAATTTAAATTTGGTAGGAAGAACCGAAAACGGCAACGCTGGACAATGGACATGAATAAACACGGATGAGTATACTTAAACTATACAGTCACATATAAACAATATATTAATAATAAACAATGCTTATTGGATAAAGGGAAACATGCCAAACGGGGAAATATAAAATATGGATAATTGATGTTGCCGAATAGTCTAATCACAGGTAATCAAGGTCCTACTGGTGGGACCTCGATTTTCCGTGATGGTCGGGACCGGAAGCATTCTGTATAATCAATTTTCCCGGTTAATTAAGTGCCATTTTTGGCTAGTTTTTTAATAGATATTTTTATTAATTAATAAATTAATATGAACATCATAATATATTATAAATCTCTTTGTAAGTCTGTCCGTTTGTTTGTTTGTTCGTCAATCACGCCTAAGCGGCTGGAGCGATTTGCTTCAAATTTGTAACATAGTTAGATCTATACTTGGAGAGTGTTATAGGCAGTCCAAGTTCTGGGGGCAAAAAGG
The DNA here is from genome assembly GCF_015586225.1 of Lucilia sericata. Taxonomy (NCBI): domain Eukaryota; kingdom Metazoa; phylum Arthropoda; class Insecta; order Diptera; family Calliphoridae; genus Lucilia; species Lucilia sericata. The sequence continues at coordinate 247,622 of NW_023994501.1, forward strand.
GGGGTAAAATGGGTGAAAAACGGGCAAAATTAGTACTTTTGTAGTAAATACTGATTTGCCTATCCTTAAGCAAAAGCATTTTCGATTAAACTACTTAATTTGTTAGAAATATATATTAGCAAAGTGCCGTTGAGAAAATTGGACCGGAAGGGGACAAAAAAATAGGCCAAATGGCGAAAATCGGACAAAATTAGAACTTTTGTGCTTTAAGATGCATATTTTCGTACAATTCAAACTGCTTCAATGAATGAATAAATAAAACAAATAAATTAACAAGAAAAAATGTATAGTTGGACATGGCCGACCATATGATACAAATGTTGATTATTTTTTAAAAATAAAAAAGCATTTAAATTAATTTTACCTTTATTACATTACATTAAAGTTATTTATGTACAATATCGCCGTGATATTAGTGTTTATAAGTGAATTTGAACCATCAAGTCCTTTTATGAAGGGGGCTTTATATTGCAGATGTCCGATTGCAGGGCCGATCATTACGAAAATCAGCAGTGTCATTAAAACTTATATAAAACTAAGTTTTCAAGAACATTTAACATATTTCTGAGCTCAAAAGCCATATTCAGTGGTGCGATTGTATGGGGGCTATGCGAAATAATGGTCCCATTTTAAACATTTTCAATAGGCACTAGGGTGATCGATTCAGAAAAAACCGGTTAACTGGTTTTTCATTATAAATAAAAAAAAATATTTTAATTTGAAAAACTTAATGTTTATGTTTAAATTTGATTAATAAAACATGGCCAGAAATGATTTTTAACAGTTTAAAAGATTATAACTATAGATCTAGTCGTCTGATTTACATTATTTCATTAATATAAAAAAATTAGGAAAAAAGGTGGGACACTTCTGTTAAACATAAGGTACTATGTAATCCTAGCTTATTTCAAAAGCCCTGTTTAGGACAACACTTCCATAAAATTTCAGCCGTAAATTAATTATTGTAAATTGAATATAATCTTAAGATTGATAAAATTTTATCAAACAGTTATCAATTTTACAAATAAATTTTTTTAATTAATTAGGAAAATCAAAAAAGTTTAACCAAAGGAGCTTTAGAAAAATATACGCTAGTTCCTCGACTCAAATAATTTTCAAATTTAGCTGTATTATTATTTACTTAAAAATTTCATTTAAATAATCTTTGAATACAAAGCAAATAAAAGTATTCGAAACCGGTTTTTAAAAAGTGAAAAAACCGGGTTATTCGATATTCGCAAAATCAACATTAAGAAAAAACCGACACTGGTAAAGCAGAAAAAACCGGTTTTAAAACCGGTTGAAAAATCGAGTCGATCACCCTAATAGGTACATACTTGCAAGAGTATGTGGCAAATTTCATCAAATTATCATGCAAATTGCGCATAATGTTTTTAATTACACTTTAACGGCTGGAACAATTTTCGTTAAATTTGAAACATAGTTAGATATGTAGGTGTATGGTGTGATAGGCTATATTGTTTTCCAAAACATGGATAAGTAGTAACAAGAAAGGGTATGTGGATGAAAAAGGGACAAAATTCGTACTTTTGGGAGTAAATACTAATTATTGTATATACTCAAGCAAAAACATTTCTGATTAAGCTTTTAAAGTGTCTGAAATATTATTATTATGTAGCAAAGTTCCGCATCGAGTCGCGCGAGGCCGACCATATAATACCCTAAACCTGTTACAAATATAAAATGTGATTTAGTTTTCATAATGAAGCATTTAAGTTGAATTTTACCTTGTCTCAGATATACTTAAGCCATTTATTCTGGAATAAAATTGTGGCATTTAAGTCAAATTTTGAAGGGGGCTTTTTATAGGGGCTAGGGTCTATAATTATAAAATTCATGAGAGTTATTAAGGCTAATATAGAAGTTGGTTTTACAGCTTTTTGTCGAGATAGGAGTATATTAAACATAATTAAGAACTTAAAAGGCCTATTCGGCGGGTTCAGTTGTATGGGGGCTAGGTGAAATAATGGACCGCTCTTAACCATTTTCAATAGGCTTCGTTCCTGGGACAAAAGAAGATCATGTACCAAATTTCATTGAATTATCTTCAAAATTGCGACCTGTAGTTTGATTACAAGGTTTACATGACAGACGGACGGACATAGCTAAATCGACTCAGAAAATGATTCTAAGCCGATTGGTATACTTTAAGGTGGGTATAGGACCAATATTATTGTGCGTTATAAACATCAGTACAAACCCAATATACCCTACCCACTAATGTGGTGTAGGGTATAAACAGGAAAAATTTGTATTTCTAAGTTTTACGTCTTATTTTTTATCGCTCTAAAGTAAAAATATTTTAGACGATCAGTTTTTAGTTTCAGAAATATGTGTATTCGAAAGTTCACACCTATAGGGAAAAACGGCTAATTATGTGTTCCTTTGCTACATTTTTTACTTTTATGAAATTTGAGATATAGATATTTTTTTATTAATATTTTCCATAATCGGTCAAAAAATGTGTTTTTCAAAAATGTTTTTCCAAAACATCATTAAGGAGGGAAAGGTTCCTCTCTGACGTGATTTTCTTAATAAATGTTCTACAACATCGATTTCTGAAATGATACAAAATATATTAAACAAAATACATCAATTTGAATAATTCAATGGAGAAAGAGGGTATGGGTAGTATATTTGGTACTGTCCTGGTACCTTTTATAAATATTGTTCAAATTCAATGAAATTTCTTTTATAGCTTTATTTTTTATGGGTATCACTATTTGGTAATGAGTTGTGTGCCTTTAAGTGTTTTTCAGAAGGGTACCTTGCATGGGAGCTATGACCGATCGGAAAAAAATTTCACAGTAACATTTTTGTATATAAGAGCAATACTTGTACCAAATTTATTTATGTTTAGTAATTGAGTAATGAGTTATATGCGTATAAGTGATTTTCGGGAGGGGACCTTGTATGGAAGCTATGACCAATTATGGACCGATCGGAAAAAATTTTCACAGTAACATTTCTGTATATAAGAACAATACTTGTATCATCATATCATATGGATATCTGAATTAAGTAATGAGTTATGTGCGTTTAAGTGATTTTCGGGAGGGGACCTTGTATGGGAGCTATGACCAATTATGGACCGATCCAGAAAATTTTTTCTCTAAATGAATTCTATTGACATAGAATTTCAATTTGTAAAATTTTGTGAATATATCAACATTCTGACGGAGGTTATTAACAATAAACTCACTTTCCGGGAATATGTACTTTTGTATGGGAGGTATAAGAAATTGTGGACCGATTGCGGCTGTTTTCAACATGAATAAAGTTCTCGTGTAAAAACAAATGTATGATGATTTTCATGGAATTATATTGCATAGTTTTCGTGAAAGTGTAAAAAATGCTTATTTTTTCGGAGTTGTTTTAAATTTTGATAATCACGGATAATAGAGGATCATTATTTATTTGTTGTAAACATAATTATTTTTCAAATTTATAATTGTCATAAACATATAAATGTTTACAGTAACTATAATAATGATGAAATTTAAGAAAAATAAAAATTGTTATGACAACAAAATATTGTTACAAAAAAAAAGAATAGAATAGTTGTCCTGCGTGTGAAAGTGGTTGGAGCTCCAATACTTATACAAAAATTCTACCAATACATTCTTAGAGTTAGGTACCGAATGACAACTCAGTTAGGTATCAACTGACAAGCCCCAATTTCTTTATATTCTTTGGTTTAAAAGTTGTACAAAAATATTTTGTTTTTAAAAATTAAATTGCCCATAATTGTCATAAGCCCTATTTAAAATATGAACCTAATGTTTATAGGAGAGAATTCCATTTACTAATTCCATAAACTCTTACTTGTTTTTGGTTGGTTTTATTTCAGATATCTTTCTTTTTACATCGGCGAATAAATTCTCGATTGCCATTAAATCTGAACTCTGGACAGGCCTCTCAATTACAGCGGCTCTATTGTCAGGAATACAGTTTTTTACTTTTCTTCGGGTGTTATGTGGGCCTTTGTATTATTACATAACCAAAATCGGTGGAATGTCATCAGATACATTCGACAGTATAATTTGCATAAGGATTTTAATGTATTCCGATGCTTCCATGTTACAATATCGGTAATGGGTGCTATTTCATAAACGGAAAGCATGAAAATACTGTATTACTAAAACCGTCATATTTTGCGATCTTTTTAGATATTTTTTGAGTTTGGAGGACTTCTTACGTAAGATCGAAAACCCCTTCTAAAAAATAAATTAATTTTGGACCTCTCTACTCAAATAGCATTGTCCCAGTTTTCAACTGGCTAATCTAAATAAGTTTTACCATACTCTAACACTGTTATAACATCCTTGATTTCAACAATAGTACTTTTCTTGAGCTGTAAACATTTAAAATGTGTTCTCATAGTCAGATGCATATAGATTCAGTAAGTTTTAACAGATAAATCTTAATATTTCTTCCAGTTCCAACAAGATTGGAGTTAGTTTTATATATCGCACTATGCCTATAATCATTTAAAAGCGGTTTTAAATCCAGCTATTTCGGCTTAAATTTGTAAGATATGATAATTTGTAATCATTTTATTTGAACATCCCACAATATTTCTTATCGCGATTATATTTTCTCCCATGAAATCAGTTGTTTAAATTGTTTCACGTGTTTCTTCTTTGTAGTGCCTGAAATAGCCTATTATTTTAACTCTAATGATATAATTCTCAAAAGCCGAATTTAATAATTAATAATACAAATAGCAGCTTACCTATTTTAATAAAATATTATGCTCTACTTTGCTTTTATTGGTGCTATTATTTTAACAGGTCAAAAATGGACTACTTTCGCATTTCGACGTATTTTTATAAATTCACTTATTAATTTTGCAAAAATAGTTTAATTTATAATAGTATAGACTTCTAGTAATAATACAACAAAATTATGGAGAAAAATATTGATGGAAAATGACGTAATCGAAAAATGAAAATCGAACCCACTTCGCAGTTCGATTTTCATTTTTCGATTATTTTTGGCGGTAACTGTATGTACAGGGGAGTTATATAAATATAAAAGTTTTAAATTAAATGTAACCAAAACTAACTGCCGGTTTTAGCCCAAATAAGTTTTATTTAATTTACAATCTAAAGAGTCCGTTGCAAAAAATAACTGGGGGGTTATTGTGTATTTTGATTCGAATAAGAAAAATTACGAATTCGAAAAAATTGTATTATGGAATACGATACGAACTTTCGTAAATAGTTTTTAATTTTGGGATTTTTTTCTTCTTTCGAAAAATCAAAAAATTCCTTTCGTAAATGCAACCATGTATTACGAAAACATGTGTCAAATTCGTTATTAACGTTCGTAAATCATACGAATGCTATTTTGCTTGCGAAAAGAGGGAAAAACAATTTTAAAATGTAAGTAATTAATAAATACATATTTATATACTTGTTTGATTAATAAATGTAATAAAATTTCTAAAGGGAACCAGTAAGAAAAAATGTAAAGACTATCCCTTGATCTTAATGCTGCCGGTCTACCAACAAATGAGGTCGAAAAATGGAAAAAAGTAAGTATATATTTAATTCAAAATTTTATTGTTATAAAACAAAAATGTGTTTATTGCATTCATGTTTCTAGGTATGGGCAGACTACAAACAACACATTAAGGTGAAGTCCCGCAGAAACAAAAGTAGCCTTTCTGGAACAGGTGGAGGGCCAAGTAATTTCTGCTCCCTAACACAATTAGAGCAGCAAATCGCTGATTTGCTTGCTATTAACGAAAGTGTCGATGGTATGAGTGGAACTTATCGATATGGAGCTAAGAGAAAAAGGACATCAAGTGCAAGTGCTACGGAAGTTCCTACTCAAGTAGATGATATTGATATGGAAACCACAGCAAATGATCCAGCTGAAACTTTAGCTGACATATCAAACGGTCAGAATACAGTCACTCCACGTTCTCGGCGTAATAGAAATTTTTCCAACAAGAACAATCTCTTAACAAAACAAGTGGAAAACCAAATAAAATATCAAGAAAATTCATTGGAGCTATTAACAAAAATTGACGAAAACCAAAAAAGTTCTAACAATGAATTTAAGGAAATAAATAAAAATCTTTTAACTTTAAATAAATATTTAAAACGTAGCTGTGAGTACAAGGAACGTCAATACAGATTAGAGAAAGAAAAATTTGAATATATGAAGAAACATGAAATATAAAAAACAAAAAGGAAAATTGCACAACTTGAACTTAAACAAAAAATGTTCGAACTAGAAGCAAACAAAACATTGTGAAAAGTTTTATCTTAAGACATTATTAGTAATCGTAATCAATTTTTAAATTTTGAAAACAACTGAAGTATTATAAACCTTTTTGAAATTTAAAAATTCATTGTTTTATTTTTTCTTAGTTTTATGTAAATTTAGTTACTGAATTGTTTTATGTTTTTAATAAATAGTTTATTGAAATTTAGTATAAACGTTTTATTAACTTCTTGTCACATTATTTTTAATTTCATTTTTAATATTTTTTGCAATATTAGAAAAATTACTTTCTATATTACTTTCGATATTGTTAATGTTTAAAGTTATACTGCTTATATCCTCATTTTGCAAAATAGGGGTTTCAACTTTGTACAGTAAACAAATGTTATGTAGTGCACAACAAACATTAAGAATTTGGACCGCCTTTTCTGGGGAGTAATGTAGTTCTCTTGCTGCTAGTAAGCAACGAAATCTTGCTTTTAATAATCCAAAAGTTCTTTCAATAATCGACCTTAATTTTGAATGTTGGTCGTTAAAATAGGATTCCGCGGAATTTTCAGCAGCATTTCTGTATGGAGTCTAAATCCATGGTTCCAATGGATATCCAGAGTCACCTGCAATGATAATCAATTATTTAATTTTTCTTCTCTTAACATAAAAAAATACTCTTACCTAATATTCTTGTTCCAGTATCACCAGTTTGGAACATTTCTTTTAAATATTCTCTCTCCTCTGATAAATTCCAAACATGTGAATCATGACAAGCACCTCCATAACGCCCATTAATAGCCCTAATGTACATTTCATGATCACATATCTATAAATTAGTAGCATTGAATTATTTTCATTTGTATCTATGTATATGCATGTCCACACTTACGGCCATAGCATTAATACTATGTTTCAGTTTCCTGTTGAAATACAAATGTTCATTATTATGCTATTATTATTATGTGCTGAAATCCACCTTGTGCTAAAAACTTTAATGTGGCTGCCAATTTCAACATTGAAGGAATAGATGTAGATCTTTGTGCAGCTTTTAAATCATCTTTAATTGAATTGAAAACGTACATAATCGGAAATTTTTCACGAATCTGAAAGCAATAATACATTTAATTAAATATTAATATTTACAATTCTCAAATAATTACTTACGCATTTTCATTAATATCCATAATATTTGAATTATCTCTTATATATTTTCTTTCAATTCTTTCCGAAATAACGTCTTCCTCATCGCTTTCCCACAATAACACACAATCCATTATTTATATAAATTATATTTTTTTTATTTTCCAAAAATATTTAGACATTTGCAAGAAAATGGACGAATTTTCAAAGTGCTGTAATTTTTTTTACATATCTAAACTTGGCAGCACTTGGAATTTCCCTTGAAAATGTAAATACAACTCTGTATATCTTCCGAACGTATTACACAATACGAATTAGTTTTCGAATCGGAATTTTACTTCGAAAGTATTTTCGTTTCGAATCGAAATATACAATAACCCCCCTGTATTTAATGATGTACAGTCCCCGAAATATTTATCAGACCGAAATGATTTTTGTCGTAAGTCGGGAATTATTGGTGCAATTATAAAGTTTATATTCGAACAAAATTTTTCAGGAGAAGCAAAAAACCGTCTAAAATGATAAATAAACCAAAAATGTTCAACATTTTCTCAAGTTAAGCTTATTTCTTATTGACAAATTATTATTTGAAGAAAAATTTGCGGCTTTTGTTTTATTTAAGGAGATATGAAACTTACGACCTTGAGAATTAGTTTTTTCTGAAATCCAAAAGGGCGTAAGTTAAATTAAAAAATAGTAAGTTTTAACATTTTCAACTAAATTCAAATCGGTTTTTGTTGGTCAAATAGGCTGAAACATGGATTCTATGTTTTCATAAAGATTTTCGGAAATTGGAATTTTTCTTTGAAAAAGTCTAATAATCACTAAATTACAAGGATTCGCTAAAAGTGCCATTTTTGTTTTATTTGATGCCAACTTATAACATTTCACAGTTTCGAAGTTAAAAATTCAAAAGAATTTAAAAATTTTCATGAATTTTAAGGTAATTTTAGAACATAACCTTTTAGAATTTCTTGGATAGGGACGTAGATTTTAATTGTAGGAGTGTAAAATTTAGCAGGAACATGTACTTTGATACGGTGCAAAGTCGATTTAAATTTTTTTGTAACTTAGGGCTTTTTGGATTTCATATGACGATATATAGTTTCTAAAATATTGAAAACTAACTGCGTGTACCCGGCGTTGCCCGGGTTTCTTCGAAAAGTAAAGACAATATTTTTCTATCTGTAATGACTTTTTTTGAAATAGATATCAAACTTTAGCTTATAACGATAAAATACTTATTATATTTTTCTGCCTTTTTTAATATTTAAAGTCAGTTTCTAGACCAAAAAGTTCCTTAAAATGTAGAAATTGAAAATGAGCTTAAATTAGGAAATTTTTACTTATTTGTAGAACAATTTAAGAAATTTTTTTTTGAGAAATTATACTGAAATCAGCATTTTCAATCACTGGTAGGGACATTTTTAAATTATTTGTTTTATTTTTTCCATGTGCAGTAGATTTAAAGAACTGTTCAATTTAAATAAGGTCACTCCGTACTTTTAATTGTAGTGCTGGTGTACTTTGAATTGTAGTGCTGGTGTCTTCGGGGGCATTTTATTAATTTCAAAAATACGTACCATTAACCGTAAAAAATTGCAAGCGATTTTTTTGCTGTTCCAAAAAGTACATGCAATTGAAAAAAACTCCGAAACGATTATAAGAAATTCTGCACAAAATCATGAAAAATTTGCGCTCATTGATTTCAAATTCCTTTAAAAAGAACAAAATTAGGTTTTTTCTGTTCTAGGAAAATATGAAGAATCCTTGATCTTGGCAGAGAAAACAAAACAACTTTTAATTTGACAAACAATTTTGAGGTGTTCATTAAAGAGTATAACCACCGTTTTTTGTCATTGTTTCTCAAAAATATATCCATTTATAAAAAAGTATGTTTAAAAATATTATTTTTATTCATTAGCTTATGCATCCAGACTAAAGTTTTGGATGGATTTAGACACCACTTGTAAAATCCGAAGAAATAAAGGTTTAAAGGTCAAATATCGTTAGAAATATAAAAAAGTTACCCAAATAATTTTACTTATTAAAATATCCACATCTTCCTTTAATTAAAACATTTCGGAATTTGTTAATGGAAAATGTGTGCTGGAATTATTCAATATCATTATTCAATTTGAAAAGCTTGGAATAAATACGGCGCATACGTGCAGAATTTTTGGTGGATAATTTTCTAAAAGTGAAAAAAAAAATATTGAAAGATGAATTCATCCATATTTTATATGAACAATGCTTTATATGAATCGTTTGAGATTTGCAAAAAAGTTGTCGTTCAGGACACTCTAGTGAGTAGTCAAATACATATCATGGTTTTTTAGATTTGAGCTGCATTTAAAAAATGACAACCCAATTTTATCAAGATAATTTTTTGATGGTTTATTTAACTTATTGTAGATTTTTTTTTATCGATTTAACAATAAATTTAAATTTTATATTTTTGATATAAAAATAGATTTGTATTGAAAATATGAATGATTACGGATCTTTAAGGAGCGAACAACAGGCCCGATAGTGGCCTAGGTGTATTTCTTCGGATTTGATGTAGTATACATCTTCCTATCAACCTAACCTAACGGATCTTTATTGTTTTCTCGAATTGAGAATTGATAAATATAAATTTTAAGGGGAGATATGAATGATTTTCTAGATGGATTTGTAGATTTAAGTTTAAAATTAGAATTTTTGTGAAAAATGTAATATGAATATATTATTTACCCTATTTTAGGAGCGGTTTTTGTTCAGTAGTTTTTATTCTGCATACCAAAGTGGCATTGTAGGTGGAAAATATGAGCGATGGGAGTAATATATACGGATCTACAACAATATATCATTGATAAAAGATTTCCATATGCTATTTTTCGATCGTAGTAAACTACATCCGATTCTGTTTTAAAATAGTTTTTTTTGAGGATATACAGCGGATTACAGGTTTTGAAATAAGAAGTTTTCCGATGGAAAATATAAGTGATGGGATATACGAATCTACAACCGATTTTACGCTTTAGATGAAAATCGATTTTCGATAATAAATTAAATTGATTACAGATTTTTATTTTACCTAATCGTAAAGTAAGTTAAGGGACTAAAACGTTTTAGAGTTTTCAAATAAAAATAAATTTTTGATTAAAATTTTAACTACCTAAATAATAATTCTCATATACTATAAGAGGTATATATCATGTCGGCGGACTACCAGTTGTGGGCATCACCCAAATGAAGTCAATACTCATATTCATATATCTGGGAAATTATAACAATCGGCATTTTTTAAATAAAATGCCGATGTTAATTTTGTAGTAAACAAAAAAATATTTTTACCCTTAAGCACAGTGGGAACATGGTAAGTATATTAGCAGCACAAATTTTGTTTTGAAATCACAATTTTTTTTCGACCAATTTCGCGCTAGATTGCGCATTTGGTCCACTGTGCATGCCTTTGATGTTTGAGGTCGTTAACTTGGTATAATTTAGATGTTTATTCAATTTTCATTTTTATACCCTTCACCTTCGTGAGAAGGGAATATATAAGTTTGTCATTCCGTTTGTAATTTCTATAATATAATTTTCCGACCCCATAAAGTATATATATTCTGGATCCTTATAGGTAGCGGAGTTGATTAAGCTATGTCCGTCTGTCTGTGTGTTTGTTGAAATCACTTTTTAGAGGACCCCAGATATCGGCGAGATCCGAATCTTCAATAATTCTGTTAGACATGCTTTCGAGAAGATCGCTATTTAGAATCAGCAAAATCGGTCCATAAATAAATAAATATAAACTGCTTATTCATTGAGTATTTCGTTTTATATGTTTGGATGGCTGTGTGTTTCATTGCCTTGTGTATATTGTTTTTGTTTCTTGGTGCATTCAGTTTCGTATGTTTGGATGTCTGTTGGTTTCATTGCGTTGTGTATTTTGTTTTTGCTTTTTTTTTGGAGTATTTCGTTTCGTATGTTTCATTGTCTTGTGTATATTGTTTTTGTTTTTTGGTGTATTCAGTTTCATATGTTTGGGTGTCTGTTGGTTTCATTGCGTTGTGTATTTTGTTTTTGTTTTTTTGTGTATTTCGTTTCGTATGTTTGGATGTCTGTTGGTTTCACTGCTTGTGTATTTTGTTTTTTTGTGTGTTTATTTCATTTTGCTATAATAATATAGAATTGATGTATTTTAAATACACTGTGGTGAAGGGTCGAAAAAAGCTAGGTTTCCGGCTCCATTTGATAATGTAGAGCATCAAACCATCACATTTCCTCATCCGTATTTTGTTATGGGAGTAACGATTTTTCCATTCAGCTCTTCATTTGTTCTTCCGACACTTCAGATATATTCAATATGCTTTTATCAAAGAATATATAGGCTTCTTACTAGACACTCGGCCATTATATCCTTGACCTTTAATCGTTCGATGAATTGTTGTTTCTGAAACAGTCTTAATTACTCTTTCACAAAAATTTGTCTTGATTTTCCTAAGTGTTAGACGCTCTTCTATATCTGTCATCTTTTTTAGCTATCACGTTTTTAATGCGGCCTTCATGTTTATACCTTTGTACAATATCACCGACAGTATTTGGCTTCATATTTAATGTTTCACCTATATTTTTATAGGTTTTTTTCATTATACCCACCATCAAAAGATATGGGGTGTATATTAATTTTGTCATTCCGTTTGTAATACATCCAAATAGTGGTTATAAACCCATTAAAGTATATATATTCTGGGTCCTTATTAAACTCTAAGACGATCTAGCCACGTCTGTCCGTCCGTCTGTTAAAAGCAGGATAGCGTCCGAACGGAATGAGCTAGAGGATTGAAATTTTCCACAAATATTCTCTATAGATAAGGTTTGTTCGGTATTGAAAATGGGCAATATCGCTCCACGTTTTCGGATAGCCCCCATACAAGGGGACCCCCGAAAAAATAGCTTTAACGGGCATATCTGTTTTAAAAGTACGAGTCTAGCGATGAAATTCGACACAAATAAGTTTTATATAATCCAAAATCTCCCTACCAAGTTTTATGAGGATCGGTCCATAATTGAGCCTTCCCCCCATATAAGGTCCCCGTCAGAAAATGACTTTAACGCTTATTACTGGCTTAAAATACGAGAATAGTGCTGATATTCGACACACAGTGAACCTTCAAAAAATGATTACTGGCTTAAAAATACGAGTATAGCGATGCAATTCGACACACATAAGTTTCATGCGAGCCAAAATCTCTTAATCAAGTTTTATGTGGATCGGTTCATAGTTGACCCTACTGGTATTACACTAATCAATATAATTTATATAATTAATTACTTTATGGCATTATATTTAACCTAGATGATAAAGGCAGATCAAATGATATTGGCCATCATTTCTATGAAAGACGGGCATAATCCAATAATTCTTAGATTTGAGTTTTTTTTCCAAAATATAATCGTTTAAAATTATTCTGGAATTTTTTTTACAAATTTGAAAACGTTAAAACTAGAATTTTTAGATTTTATTTCTAAAGAAAATCGCTATCAACCTAAAATTAACGAAAAAAGCTTTATCTGAGAAAAATTTTGTTAAAAATCAACTTATTGTTGACTTAAAGAAGGGTCGAGCCTACAATAAAATTCATATATTTGTCAATGGTTTATTGAAGGTATTTTAAGCTATTTAACGTTCATGAATACGATTTTCGTGCAATTTGGTTTATAAACCTAAAATAAGTTTTTATGAATACTAAAAAATACATATGTATCTAGGTCCACGATCGGCAACTCCTATACACAGTGTATTTTGGCAGTTACAAAATTTACACAGACTACTCACACGCATAGAAAACACAATTCAGTCTCATATGAGCTGACACTGAAGGAGGTTGTGTTGTCTCTGGTTTCTTGCTTTTGCAATGAAAATAAAAGAAAATATATTAATGCAGGGATAGATAATTCTAATTATTGTTGTACTTTTTTAGCATATACACTACATAATAATTAGTTTTTAGAATTATAAACTTTTTAAATGTTTTTTCTTACAACTTAAGTAGAAAATTACAAATATTTACATAAATATATATGTAATTATGTTAAATTTTTACATTTAATAGGTATATAATTCATTAAAAACTTAGTTAAGAAGCTCATATTCCTATTTCAATACTTAGAATAAATATGTGCAAATAAGCCCAAAAATATTTGCTACTTTTAAAATAAAAAATATAAGTTTTGTTTTAGATTAATATTACATATTTCTGAATTTCATTTTTCCACGCATGCCTTGTTGTGAAGATGAGAGTGCGATTATTTCTCATTTCTTGTTTTTATACCCACAACCACCATCAGTGGTGATAGAGGGTATATATAACTTTGTCATTCCGTGTGTAACACCAAGAAATATTCATCTGAAACCCAACAAAGTATATATATTCTTGGACCTTATGAAAATCTGAGTCGATTTAGCTATGTCCGTCTGTCTGTATAAAACATTCTCACGTTAACACGAAGCAACAAAAATTAACGAAATTCACCCAAAATATTTATTATTGTCCTAGGCAGTTTGGTATTGAAAATAAGAAAAATCGGTGCACACCGGGAAAAGTTATGAATCAAAATTTGAAACAACCTCGAAAAAAATAAGCATTTTTTACACATTCTGATGTAATTTTCTCGAAAACTATGCAAGATAATTCCATGAAAATCACCATACATTCGTTTCTACACAAGAGCTTGACTCCTGCTGAAAATTGCCAGAATCGATCAACAATTTCATATACCTCCCATACAAAAGTACATATTCCCGGAAAATGGGTTTTTTGTTAATAACTTCCGTCACAATGTCGAAATCTTTACAAAAGTTTACAAATTAAAATCTTTTGTGAATAGAACTCATTCAGAGAAAAAATTTTCTGGATCGGTCTATAATTGGACATAGCTCCCATACAAGGTCCCCTCCCGAAAATAACTTAAACGCAAATAATTCATTACTAAATTAAGATATCCATATAAAATTTGGTACAAGTATTGGTCTCACATACAGAAATATTACTGTGAAATTTTTATTCCATCGGTCCATAATTGGTCATAGCTCCCATTCAAGGTCCCCTCCCGAAAATCACTTAAACGCACATAACTCATTACAAAATTAAGATATCCACATATGCACGAAAATATTACTGTGAAATTTTTTTTCCGATCGGTCTATAATTGGTCATAGCTCCCATACAAGGTCCCCTCCCGAAAATCACTTAAACGCACATAACTCATTATTAAATTAAGATATTCATATAAAGTTTGGCATAAGCATTGCTCATATACAGAGAAATATTACTGTGAATTTGTTTTTCTATCGGTCCATAATTGATCATAGCTCCCATACAAGGTCCCTTTCAGAATACAAAATATTGATATCCATACATTTAGCAAAAATATTGCTCTTATATACATAAATTAAACTATAAAATTGTTTTACGATCGGTCCATATTTGGTCATAGCTCTCATACTAGGTCCCCTCCAGAAAATCACTTAAATGCACAATATTCATTACCAAATAATGATATAGATACAGAATTTTGAAATTTTGTCTTTATATACATAATTGGTCAAAGCTCCCATACAAGGTCCTTTTACGAAAATCTCTTAAACGCACATTACTCATTACCAAATAAAGCTATTAATAAAAAATTTGGGCAAATATTAATTTTGTATACAAAAATTCTATTTCAAGATTTTTTCACGATTGGTTCATAACATGGGTCGTTCCCATACAAGGTTCCCTTCAGAAAATCACTTAAACACACATTACTTATTACTAAATTACGATATAGATATAAAATTTGACTGAAATGTAGCTTTTATGAACAGAAATTTTGCTTAAAGAATTTTTTTGTTAATAACTTCCGTCACAATGTCGAAATCTTTACAAAATTTTATAAATTAAAATCTTTTGTGAATAGAATTCATTCAGAGAAAAAACTTCTGGATCGGTCTATAATTGGTCATATCTCCCATACTATGTCCTGCCCCTAAAAGCGCTTTAACCGTATTTAACTAGTTGCATTATCAATTTGTGTAGAACAAAATTATATATATTTATTTTGAAAATCCTTAAATCTTTTACACACATGCATACATGCAAATGCGTTTGTAATCCTAATATATAGTATAAATCTCTTTGTTCTGTTCTTTTGTTTGTTCGTCAATCACGCCTAAACGGCTAGACCGATTTTCTTGAAATTTGGAACATAGGTAGATCTATCATTGGAGGATGTTATAGGCTATATCGTTTTTCAAAACTTGGACTAGGAGGGCGCAAAAAGGGGGTAAATGGGTGAAAAGCGGTCAAAATTAGTACTTTTAAGTATAAATACCAATTATTGTCTTTGCTTAAGCCAAAATATATTCCATTAAGCTTTTTAAAGTATCAGAAATATGACTAAAGGGGGAAAAACGGGCAAAATTAGTACTTTTGACTAAACGGCTAGACCGATTTTCTTGAAATTTGGAACATAGGTAGATCTATCATTGGAGGGTGTTATAGGCTGTATAGTTTTTCAAAACTTGGACTAGGAGGGCGCAAAAAGGGGGTAAATGGGTGAAAAGTGGTCAAAGTTAGTACTTTTAAGCATAAATACCAATTATTGTCTTTGCTTAAGCCAAAATATATTCCATTAAGCTTTTTAAACTATCAGAAATATGACAAAAGGGGAAGAACGGGCAAAATTAGTAATTTTGTGCTTTAAGACTAATTTTTATCTGTTCTATATCAACTGCGCTTTTTATAGTATCGGAAATATGCATATTTTGGAAGCCCACCCAATGGGGACAAAAACGGGTAAAAAAAGGAATTCTATGTTTGCTGTATAAAATGTCCTAAAGACATCAAATCCTAATATATATTATAAATCTCTTTGTAAGTCTGTTCCTTTGTTTATTTGTTCGTCAATCACGCCTAAAAGGCTAGATCGATGTTTGCTGTATAAAATTTCCAAAAGACATAAAATTTTAAATATTAATATTTTAATGGAGCAAGGGACTAACAAATATCATATTTTTGGGTTATTTAAATTAACGAATAAAAAAGTATAATTATTTGTTATATTGGTACTTTTATGAAATTTCGTAAATATACAATGATTTAAAAAATTATGTTTTTGCAAAGCATCTATCCAGTGGGTAAAAAAGGGAATTTTTTACTTTGTTTTAATAAATGTCCTATCTGACTTTAATTTTAAATATCGCTGTATGAAATCCTAATCCTAAAAACCTAATTCATAATATATAATATAAATCTCTTTGTAAGTCTGTTTGTTTTTTCGTCAATCACGCCTAAACGGCTGGACCGATTTTCTAAAAATTTGTAGCAAAGTTATATCTATACTTGGCGGGCGCTTTAGACAAAAAGGGGGAAATGGGTGAAAACCGGCAAAATAAGTACTTTTGATAGTAAGTAATGAGTTTTTGCAAAACATCATTAAAGAGGAAAAGGGAGGAAAAAAGGGGAGATACATGATTTTTTTAATAAATGTTCTACATGACTCATATTTTCAACATCAATTTCTGAAATGATACAAAATTTATTAAACAAAATACATAAATTTGGGTAATTCAATGGAGAAAAATGGTATAGGTAGTATTTGTGGAACTGTGTTGGTACCTTTTAAAAATATTGTTCAATTTTAATGAAATTTCATTTGTAGCTTTATAAGATCACAAAAAAATTATAATGAATTTCTTCATAAAGAGACCTTTAGCATTTTTTCAAACATGAAGAAGAAAGGGAAAGGGGAGAATACTTAAGTATAATGTTATGAAACCACTTAAAACCCCGGACAACGCCGTGTACAAAAATCTAGTGTTCAATAAATCATGGAATTGTAATAGATTTAAGCTGTTTAAATCTTTGTATTTCTTCTATTCAAGACATGAGAAAACTTATTTCTACAAATATTTGATCAATTAGAAAAGTATTAATATATAAATAGCTGGTGGAGGGTATTTAAGATTCGGCTCAGCCGAATATAGCACTCTAACTTGTTTGCTCTTACACTTATATAAGTGCAAAATGTGGTAGTATATGTCTGCCGATCGCGGATCTAGGTACATATCTGATTATGAAAAAATATCACAATTTTACACTTAAAGAATGGGTAAACTGTATGTAACAACAAAATTGTCAAAAATGTAGTTTATTTATTAAAAGTACACAGGTCAACAAATTTTTAACATAGAGCTAAAATGGGGTTTTGAGATATCGTATCCTAAAAACTGAAGAATCCCCATTTTTGGCTATATTTGTGTTCTTATAACCTAAAGCTTGGAACAACCATAAAATTACAAAAACAAAATTTGTATCTCTATTTCCATTAATTTGTTAAATTTTTTTCAAAACATCCATTTGAATTTCTTTCTTTTGTACTTACGAAGATAACGTCCGATGTAGTAAAATAAAGGCAATATAAAATTGTTTGGTATTTAAGTTGTTTCAAGCTTTAAGTTAAGATATCTCGAAGAAGGATAAAGATATGACAGATATTAAACCTTTATTTTAAAGTCGACAGATTGGACTGACAGACGTTATAACAGATTTTATAAATAAAGGTGGCCGCTTTTAAAAGGTCTCAAATATTGTTAAAAATTTTGATTTTTTAAGTTTCAAGGTCATAATATCTCAAAACCTGAAGTGATGGAGGAATTATGAGGCCAGATTAAAATTAAGCGATGCTAAATGCGTAGAAATGTGTATTTTGGTCTCTATGTTGCGCTTTTTTTCAAATTGTGTAGGCCTGCGGTATAAGCCTAAAGTTTGAGCCGGTTTTTATAATTATCCATAAGGAAAAAATTTTACTTAAGTTTTGAAAATTATATGAAATGTTTAAAGCTTAAGTTAAATTTTTCTCTAAGTCTGCACTATAAAACCGGTAGTGTTAGTTAAAAGTAAGGAGATATATAAATAATTAAATAAAAAATTTCAATATATTAAAATTAAAGTCGTCAAAAAACAACACAAAACAAAACGATGATCTATTAAAAGCAGAACTTACAGATCTATGCCGCTGATGGGTCCTGAATGCCGAACGTTGGCGTGTTAAAGACGCATGTCGTACCTATATTTTGTTCATAATTATAATAAAGAAGAATGGGAAGAAATTTATTATATATTGGATTAAAAGCTTGGTCAAGAAAATACAACAGTAGTATTTCATATAAATTAATGTCAAACATATACCTTTTTTGTACTGGTACCTAGTACAATATCTATTTAATAATATACTTACAATATAAAAAGGCTAATCTTAACATTTTATAAGTCAAATTGAAAATAATTTTTTTTCGAATGTGTTGAAAATATGTCATAATAAATTTTTGATATACATACATATTTACACTGTCTAATAATTATACCCACCACACATCGAAATATTGTTCATAGACCCACAAAAGTATATATATACTTATTAAATTCTAAGACGATCTAGCCATGTCTGTCCGTCTGTAAGTCCGACTGTCTGTCTGTTGAAAGCACGATAAGGTAAGCCGAACGGTAAGGCAATGTTTGTTTGGTATTGAAAATGGGCAATACCCCCATACAAGTGGACCCCCGGAAAACCACTTTAACGGGCATATCTGTTTTAAATGTACGATGAAATTCGACATAAATAAGTTTCATGTGATCCAAAATCCTCCTACCAAATTTTATGAGGATCGGTCCATAATTGATCCCACCCCCCATAAAAGGTTTCCTTCATAAAATGACTATAACGCTTATTACTGCCTTAAAAATATGAATATAGCGATGAAATTCGACACATATAAGTTTCAATGTTACGCTCATTACTGACTTAAAAATACAATGAAATTTGACATAAGTAAGTCTCTTATAATCCAAAACCTCTCGGTCTCGGTCCGCAATTGACCCTACCCCCATATAAAGTCCCTTCAAACACTTAACACTTAACTGCCTTAAAAATACGAGTAAAGCGATAAAATTCGACCCAACTAAGTTCTTTGCGAACCAAAATCTCTTAACCAAATTTTATGTGGATAATTCACCTCACCCCCTATAAGATCTTCTTCAAATAATTAATTTAACACTCATTACTGGCTTAAAAGTACAAGTATAGAGATGAAATTCGACATAACTTTAAAACTCATTACCGTCTCAAAAATAAGAGATAGCTTTCGACACACATACATATGTTTTATACGAGTTAAAATTTCTCTACCTAATTTATTAAGGATCGGTCCATAACGATCATTGCTGACTTAAAAATACGTGAACAGTTATGAAATTTGATATAAGAAACATTTATAGCAACGTAAATCTTCCTACCGAATTTCATGCGGAAAATGTCGGGAAGATGTTTTATATGAACCAAAATCAGTCTAAAAATAATTTATTAAAAATTTTATGAAATACGGTCAATAATAAACCCTATCTCTCATATAAGGTCATATTCAGTTAATTTGATGAGTAATATCACTCTGATGTTTATAGGGGAGAATTCCTTTTACGGCATACAGTTTGATGGTGGGTATATAAGATTTGGAATAGCCGAATATAACACTCTCACTTGTTTTTAAGTTTGATTTTAAAAAATATATTAATATTATGCTAAGTTCAATACAAATAATGGTGGGTATATAAGATTCGGCACTGCCGAATATAACACTCTCACTTGTTTTTAAGTTTGATTTTAAAAAATATATTAATATTACGCTAAGTTCAATACAAATTAACTCTTTCTTTATTAACGATTTTTAGGTTTGTTATTCATTAAAAAATCAAAAATGCTTTATACAATAAATATTGAAATCCTCCAACCAAATAATATATTCTAAATTTATTTGAATAAATTTAATATTGAGCTGCCGAAAAGCGCATGGGAACCAGCTTATTCTCCAATAATACATATTATTCAAAATTTAACTTTAATTAAATTAAAGGGATTGTAGTTTTAGCTCGTTAAACATTAACACTTGTATTCATAAAAAATTCTTGTTTTGGTTTTAATGCACACTAGAGTGACCACAAAAAAGTTGGAATCATGTTCGTCTGAACCCCACAGAACGATTCTCCTTGCCAGATATTGAGGTAGCCGAAATTTGAACTGGATTAAACGACGTTAACACGTGCCGCTCATTGTTCAAAGTTTGAAAAAAATCCAAATTTTTTACCAAAAAGCTAACATATGAAGCCATAACTCCAGATGGGTAAATAAAAGAAACAAATATCTCAACACAAAGCTAATATTTTTCTTCAAAATTTATATTATATACAAAATTCTGGTTACTTTAAATCAAACAGAGTTACAACATCTTTTGTCTCCAAAAACGTGACGTGTTCACTGTAGGAGCATATTTCCTATATCTTGATATTATGTAATAAATGTTGTTATTAAGTAAATATTTTTACATATTATTGTTAAAGAATCATAATATACATAGATTTAGTATTTCAAAATGATATAAAACACAAAAATTAGTTGAAAAATGTAAAATTTATTAAAAATTCATTAACGAGTCTCAGAGCACTTGATTAGAGAGTGTGGAAAAAAATTTAACTTATTTTGAAAAATATTCCAATAAAACTATTTGATTATATAAAATATATTTATATTTACTCGAATATAGGTTTTTGTCCTTAAAAGATAACGTGAACCTGTTCTGAGATATGTTAAAAAAAATTTTACACGGCAGTTTCAAAATTCTATTTTCAGTTTTTTTAAAATTATGTTATTTGAATTCTGCGAATTTCGGGAAAAAAATAATTTTTTTGTAATATTTTAGAAAATATGTCCAAATTCTTTACTGTTGTACATTTTAAACAAAATATTTACAGAATATAAAATATGTCCCTGAAGTTATATATAAGTCGGAAAATCCTAAGGTGTTAACTTTGGAGGTCAAAGATTAAATTTTGCAATATTTGGAAATTCTCCCAGAAACATATCGAAATATTATTTATTTGTTGGCCATATTTACTAAATTAACAGGAATTTATTGCATATAGTCCGATATTTAAAATAACAGCAAAAAATAAAATTAACCCTTTAAAGCACTTAGGTCCAATATAACCCAAAAGTTCAATAACTCAATTTAAATAATGCTCTTTGTAATTTTAAACAAGTAAGAAATCTATATTCGCCTTTGCCGAACATTATATACCCTTCACCATTGTGTTTTTAAAAAATATTAAATTTATATGTCGGTAGGTTGATAGGAGGATGTATGCTACATCAAGTCCGAAGAAATACACCTAGGCCACTATCGGGCCAGTTGTGCGCTCCTTATCATGAAATAAAATGGGAACTGAATGAATTATTTTTCTGTGTTCATAAACTTAGTTTCCTGAACGTAATTCCTAAGAATCTTCCAATCAGTGTTAGTCAGGAATGTTATTTCCGGAATAACATCACTTCCAAGATACTTGGATCTAAGTTTCCAGAGTTTAACTGTCCATATTTATTCTAATCCAATTTACGCATTCCGTTATTGCTCGTACTTCTGCCTGGAAGCTTGTGTTATGATTTGGTAAATGGTGGTATATTTCTGTTTCTGGGTCTTCAATATAGAACCCCAGCCCCACTTTGTCCCCCAATTTAGAGCCATCCGTGTAACAACGGTTTCCTACTGGTATTTGCTCTAATGTTCCGCTTGACCAAGACATTCTATCTGGGATCAGCGTTTCAAAGTTTCCGACATATTCTGTGGCACGTCCGATAATTGTGTACGACCTTCCAATGTGTCCAGTATACATTGATGACATGTCATCTAACCGCTTTTGTCCAGTTCGCTTAAAGTAAAGAGCCGTTCTGCTGTAAGCGTCGCCTCATATCTTAAATATGTTTCAATGGGTGGAATATCTGCAACGTTTCCAGAGCCTTGGTTGAAGTAGTACACATGGCACCACTTATACCCAAGCAGCAAGTACGCTGAACTCCATGTAGTAGTTTGATATTGCATTTTTTGTCTAAAGCAGTCCACCAGGTTATTGAAGCATAAGCTAGAATTGGTCTAATTACACTTTTATGAAGCCAATTTGTCATAGTAGGACCAAGACCCCATTTCAGTTCTCCTACATATCGCCCAGCACCGATGTGCATTGTTGATCCTATCCTCTATGTGGTGTCTCAATTTTAATTTCCGGTCGAGGATTACACCTAAGTACTTAACTTTGTCTGTCACTGGCATCTTCTTGCCCAGGAAGCAAGGTTCAGTATACGTAGATATTTTTGTCTTTCTTGTGAATAGACAGATTTCCATTTTTGCCGGGTTATCATTGAGGCCTCTCGGTTGAGCCCAGCTCAAGGCCGTATTTACAGCCTCCGCAGCTCTTCTACACAAGTAATTTGGATCCTTTCCCTTTAACAGTATTACGACATCGTCTCCATAGCAGACAGGTCTAAGTCCTTTCTCGGTTAGGATCCTTAGGAGGCTATTAATCGTGGTAACCCAGAGTAAAGGTGACAAAATGCCACCCTGTGGTATACCGCGAAATACCTTTTTCCTGATAGTTATATTATACATCTCGCAGCTTATCCATCTGTTCCTTAGCATGTGGTTGATCCAGTTACGGAGCACCCAGTCAACATAAAACTGGTCTAGGGATTGGATAAGAGTATCAGAGTGCACGTTATTGAAGGCGCCTTCGATGTCAATACATACCGCCAGTGTATACAGTTTGCTATCAAAGGATGCACCTATGTAGTGGACAACTTCGTTTAAAGCGGTTTCCACCGATCGTCCCTTTACATAAGCATGCTGCTTAAATTTTAGGTCTTTGTCGGGTATACTTCTTTTAATCAGAGAGTGTGAAGATAAATTCGAATTTAACTAGTAAAGACGCAAACCAAATTCTTTAACATAGCTATTTTTGCAGTTAGCAGTGCACTGTTAACCAATTAACAGTCAAAATGCTCTAATTTGTTGAAAAAATCATATATCCAGTATTTCTGAAATATTTTCAGAATAAAAAAATATAAAGAAAAAAGAAACATTTACAATATTGGCATTAAAAATGGTTTGTGACCAGAAAGTTCTAGAGAGGATTTGTGGTCATTATGGAATTTTAAGGAGGGGCTGGTATACCACGATATATGGAATCGGTAGTCCCAGATGTCCTTAATAGTTCTCTATAACTAGTTTATCCCAAATAATCTTAGGATCCCTGAAAAGTAGCCCTGAAAATTGGTCAAGAAATTCTAGAGAGGATTTGTGGTCATTATGGAATTTTAAGGAGGGGCTGGGATACCACGATATATGGAATCGATAGTCCCAAATGTCCTTGATAGTTCCCTATTACTGGTTTATCCCAAATAATTTTAGGATCCTTTAAAAGTGGCCATGAAATTCTGGAGAGGATTTTTGGTCATTATGGAATTTTAAGGAGGGGCTGGTATACCACGATATATGGAATCGGTAGTCCCAGATGTCCTTAATAGTTCTCCATAACTAGTTTATCCCAAATAATCTTAGGATCCCTGAAAAGTGACCCTGAAAATTGGTCAAGAAATTCTATAGAGGATTTTTGGTCATTATGGAATTTTAAGAAGGGGCTGGGATACAACGATATATGGAATCGGTAGTCCCAGATGTCCTTAATAGTTCCCTATTACTAGTTTATCCCAAATAATCTTAGGATCTCTGAAAAGTGGCCCTGAAAATTGGTCAAGAAATTCTAGAGAGGATTTGTGGTCATTATGGAATTTTAAGGAGGGGCTGGGATACCACGATATATGGAATCGGTAGTCCCAGATGTCCTTAATAGTTCCCTATTACTAGTTTATTCCAAATAATCTTAGGATCTCTGAAAAGTGGCCATGAAATTCTAGAGAGGATTTGTGGTTATTATGGAAATTTAAGGAGGGGCTGGGATACCACGATATATGGAATCGGTAGTCCCAGATGTCCTTAATAGTTCCCTATTAATAGTTTATCCCAAATAATCTTAGGATCCCTGAAAAGTGGCCCTGAAAATTGGTCAAGAAATTGTAGAGAGGATTTGTGGTCATTATGGAATTTTAAGGAGGGGCTGGGATACCACGATATATGGAATCGGTAGTCCCTCTGGGTACATAGGATTAACCTGTGCTAGATTTCATCGCGATTGTTTTATAATTAACTTTTTATGTCTCTTTAAACTTTATTTAAACTATTGTATGGGGACCAGATGAAATCGTGAACCGATATGGCCCTAGCTCCTCCAGTGAGTCCTTTATACTGATTATAACAGACAAACGGATATAGCTAAATCGTCTTAGAATTTAATAAGGTCCCAGACAATAGCTGTGTAGAGTGGTGAAATGAGTGCGAATGGAAATTAACGATCTTGGGGTCACAGGTTCGAATCACGGTTGACTTTTTTCTAACTAAATTTTTTTATTAACAAATAAGTACTTTTTCTAGTATAATAAGATTTCTCATTATCCAATCCACCGCTTTACCTACAACAATCGCTGCACTCAGTGCTTGCTTAAATTATAGTTTTTATACTAAAGTATTGTTTTGTTTCATATATTGTTATACGCATTTTTTAAATTAGGGGAAATATTACAGTTAGTTATTTTCTTTACTTGTAAAAACTAAGGAAAAAACTTGTTTTTGATTTTTTTGTTTTGGTAGATAAATCAAAGTCTTTGCCTATTCTCTTTATGTAGCACTCCAAATGTGTTGCGCTTTTACAAAATTCGGTGGTTAAGAAACAAGGGAAAACTATTAAGGGACTACCGATTCCATATATCGTGGTATCCCAGCCCCTCCTTAAAATTCCATAATGACCACAAATCCTCTCCAGAATTTCATGGCCAGTTTTCAGGAATCCTAAGATTATTTGAGGTAAACTAGTAATAGGGAACTATTAAGGACATCTGGGACTACCGATTCCATATATCGTGGTATCCCAGCCCCTCCTTAAAATTCCATAATGACCACAAATCCTCTCTAGAATTTCTTGACCAATTTTCAGGGCCACTTTTCAGGAATCCTAAGATTATTTGGGATAAACTATTAATAGGGAACTATTAAGGACATCTGGGACTACCGATTCCATATATCGTGGTATCCCAGCCCCTCCTTAAATTTTCATAATAACCACAAATCCTCTCTAGAATTTCATGGCCACTTTTCAGAGATACTAAGATTATTTGGAATAAACTAGTAATAGGGAACTATTAAGGACATCTGGGACTACCGATTCCATATATCGTGGTATCCCAGCCCCTCCTTAAAATTCCATAATGACCACAAATCCTCTCTAGAATTTCTTGACCAATTTTCAGGGCCACTTTTCAGGGATCCTAAGATTATTTGGGATAAACTAGTATAGGGAACTATTAAGGACATCTGGGACTACCGATTCCATATATCGTGGTATCCCAGCCCCTCCTTAAAATTCCATAATGACCACAAATCCTCTCTAGAATTTCTTGACCAATTTTCAGGGCTACTTTTCAGGGATCCTAAGATTATTTGGGATAAACTAGTTATAGAGAACTATTAAGGACATCTGGGACTACCGATTCCATATATCGTGGTATACCAGCCCCTCCTTAAAATTCCATAATGACCACAAATCCTCTCTAGAACTTTCTGGTCACAAACCATTTTTAATGCCAATATTGTAAATTTTTCTTTATATTTTTTTATTCTGAAAATATTTCAGAAATACTGGATATATGATTTTTTTCAACAAATTAGAGCATTTTGACTGTTAATTGGTTAACAGTGCACTGTTAACTGCAAAAATAGCTATGTTAAAGAATTTGGTTTGCGTCTTTACTAGTTAAATTCGTGTTTATCTTCACACTATCTTTTAATCATACTATCGACTATCCGTTCCAAGGTTTTAAGTAGGAATGACATAAGACTTATCGGTCGATAAGACTTAGGTGTCGAATAGCTAGGTTTCCCTGGTTTAGGTATAAATATTACCCTTGCATCCTGCCATTGAATTTCAAGCATGCAGTAGATATCTGAGACAGATGTACGGAAACCACCTCCATCTGTAAGAGTGCCGGGAAAATGCCATCCAGCCCTGCAGCTTCATAGGGAGCGAAGCTCTTGATTGCTCCTTTAACCATATCAGATGTAATTACAATTTCCGTGTTAGCCTCCCCCTCCTCCAATATCGGTTCATCTATGTTATTCGATATACAGGGTAGGAAATGAGAGTCCATTGGAAGTTTCATTGTCTCCTCCATATCCTCCAGCTTCCTGCCCGTATCATCGATACGGGCATGTCCGGATGGACATGAGTTTTGGATATGAATTTCTTATCTTCGATACGTCATTTACGCTGTCTACCTGTTCACAGAAAAAATTGCAGGATTCTCGTTTGGCTTTACGAACAGTTTTCTTATATTCACCAAGTTTACTACGATACTCATCCCAGTATACTGCGGTATTTTTACGCCGTGCCCGGTTAAATAGTTTGCGAAGAGTCTTACCAAGGTTCCGGATCTCCCCGGTTACACAGGGTTTCTCCTGGGCAGATCTTCGCTCTCGCAGAGGGCAGCTGTCCTCGAACGATTCAACCCAGGCACTTCCACTTTGGCGTCTATATCTACTTTATTTCGATATTGAAAAGTGTCCTCACATAATCTTTTATAAGCTCTTCTGAACATATAGTTATATCTAATAGCGTGTATCAGCGTAGAAAAGTTGGAAATTTACGTGATTTAATCCAGAAACCTTGTTGCGAATCGTCCAGGGTTCCTGGATTAAAGCTATATGTATCTTACCTGTGTCCATTTTAGCCACCAGAGCGTTGGGAGCTATCTCGCTCCGATGGAGGTTTATTTGGATAACCTCAATCATTGTCATCCATTTAAACTGTCTTCCAGCGAGTTAGTGATCACATCCCCGCTCGTTGGATTTGACTCCTCCGGGTAACCTGAAGTGGCTATTGATGTAGTGGATACCATTGATGGCACTGCGGTGTCCTTATCAGGCATAACAAGAGCAGTATTTACAATCGACACTTTCCCAATTTTGGACAGCACTGCTGTTCTGTCTTCTGGCGAGTCAGTGATTTCCTCCTCGCTTTTAGGATTTGACTACTCAAAATTACCAAAATTATCGGGGCCGGTTTTGACATCCCCAATTTTGGAAAGGGCAGCTGCACCTTCTTTTGGCGAGTTAGTGGTAGCTTCCTCGCTTTTAGGATTAGGCGGAGTAAGCCCTACTTTTATTCTTGGCAGGACTAGCCATCGATACCTATTACAAATAAAGTTCCCTCAAGTTCTTCTTTCCTATAAAAGACATCCCATTTTTCCACGACCAGCTCGGCATTTTGACCACCAAGAATTTCCAGTATACATTCATTAGCTAGTTTACTGCCCCATCCTATTATGCAGACAGTGGACTTTAAGAGCACCGGAAGCTCGCTCTTCTTTGCCAGTCCTAGCTTAGAGCTAGGAGGGATACTTTCCACCAAGTTCTATAGGGTGCTAACACATTGGTGAGATGCCAACCTCATCAACATCACGCCCATGCTGAACTCGCAGCTCACACTCTCTATTGGTTGTTTGCCCTTTGAAGCGATTGCATGGTCCACTATCTAATTGTTTACCAGATCTTCTACCTTACTCTGTTGGTCTATTGGAATTTTGCCTGTCGGATTAACGGCATCGTAAACTGCATAGCAGAGATCGGTCCCGGTGTCTTCTTCTGGCAATTTTGGCGTAAGATGGCGGCTCTTTTCCTTTTCCACTGTCTAGCCTCTCTTTCCTCGCTTTTCGGGGCTTTTTTTTGAGACACCCGTACCTTCGAGTATGATTTCGCCGACGTGATCGTCTTCGGAATATCTATCTTGGCGTTGTCACCCTTACTCGCAGGATTCTGACTTGAGGTTCCTTTGAGTGAAGTATGGCTTGGCTTCGACTGTGTATTAGAAAACGGGGAGCTCTTTTTCTTCTTAGGTTTATTCTCAGTTGTCAACTCTTCGGGAGACCTGATCCTCTTTGCCTCAGATCTTGTGAGAGAGTCCGATTTTTCCTTTGGGATGTCGTTGGATTGACTAACTATGATTTCCTGAAGCATATTTTTCAACTTCCTCCTCTGTGCTCCAGATAGTATTTTCTTAGTAATAGGTAGTTTAGCTATGCTATCACTCACCAGTTTCACCATTTGCCCTGCTTCATCCTTTTTGGGATTTGCTATAATGGTATTGTTATTATCATCTGAGGATTCAGAGTCGGAACCCTCGCCTATATTTAAAGGATGAGGTAGCTTAGAGCTCTCTCCGTGTACATCCTTCTCTTTCACCCCTATGTTTTTGCCAATGGCATGCTGTAAACTTTAATTTTATAAAATTTCAATTTATTTCATTTTCCCAACTATATCATTACCTTAGCAAAACAAAAGGAAATAAAATACACAAAAAACAAAATACACAACGCAATGAAACCAATAGATATCCAAACGTACGAAGCAAAATACACAAAAAAATATCCAAACATACATTTTTATCAAATAAAAAGTGTTGTTGTTGCTTATTTGTCAAAGCATGCAAAAAAATTGCCTTTTTTGATGAAATTTTCAGAGGTTGTCTCGGATTTATGCTTACATATCCGTTATTTATGGACGGTTTTAGCTGATTTTAAATAGAAAGCTGTTCGAAAGCATGTATTACAGATTTATTGAAGATTTGGATCCCGAAGATATTCGGGGTCTTCAGAAAACTGATTTCAAGAGACAGGCAGACAGACAGATGCAGATAGCTTAATCGACTCCGTTATCTATAGTGTCGGGTCGTTATAGGGTCGGAAAATTATATTGTGAAAATTACAAACGGAATGAAAAATGTATATATGTCAATGTTGCCCAAAATCGCGATTCCCTATCACGCGAGATAGGGCAAGAAATTTCTGCTGACGTTGCGTTGACTCACCTACACTATAAGCTTACTTGTGTATTTTCTTATTTGAGCATGTGTTAGTTGATTATCTCTCAACTTGCAAAACAAAATCAACTCAGTGGCTGAATAGCATTTGTCGAAGCAACATCTGTACGCAGCTTTCTTAAAATCCACACAGAAATACAACAACAAAATTTTGAGAAAACCGAATTTATGTAGATGAATGAGAGAGCACAGCTGATAGTTTTTTATATATGAACTTTAATGTACGCTGTTTGTCAAAATCCATAATATCAATTTGACAGTTAGAATATACTTTTTAGTTTGCAGTCATTTTATTCGTACAGTTTTATTTTGGGTTACATTTTGTTCTCTGCTGCTTTACAAATACAAATGAATGTGTAACAGTATGTGTATGGGCAGCACTGATATATGTACACAGAGGGAAAAAAATATACACGCCTGGTACCAAATTGCACAAACTTTATATAATGAGATTTACGAATTGCTGTTTAAAGTGGATTAAATCATATTTTAAATGCCGTGGTTTCCATCAAGGCAGC
The DNA here is from genome assembly GCF_015586225.1 of Lucilia sericata. Lineage (NCBI taxonomy): Eukaryota > Metazoa > Arthropoda > Insecta > Diptera > Calliphoridae > Lucilia > Lucilia sericata. The sequence continues at coordinate 277,422 of NW_023994501.1, forward strand.
GATTTCTGTTAAATATTATTCTTATTGTACACAAACGATCTTCCATATTAAAATTTTCCAATATCCGTATGTACCCAGGCGATGTAAAATTGTTTTTAAATTCTGTTCACTCCATTGTCTAACCTCATTTACAAGATGACTTAAACAACTTGTTCGTTTGGTGAAAAATCTACTTGCTGGATATTAGCTTGAAAAAATGTAAACATATGAGATTTTCCAGAAGAACTTAGGGACTACAAGTTGGAAACTGTTAATACTGTCTGTGATCTAGGCGTATTATTCGACACAAAGTTATCCTTTATCGAACATATTAATATGTGTACTAACAAAGCTTGCAGTGTACTCGGTTTTATTAAACGATGCACAGTGGACCATTCTAAGAGATGGCGGTCAAAAATCTATAACTTTTGATTGGATCGGAATTTTTGAATTGTTTCCATAAAACTTGAAAATCGATCTTCTAGAAAATATGTTATGAGAGGTTTAAATTAGTATTTCCCTTTTTAGTTGAATTTTAGTATAAAGTGAAGTGTTATAACTTGTTATTTGTTTGTTTCTTATGTAATGTGTTATATTTCTAGTTTTAAGTTTACAACTAATATTAGAAAATAATTTTTTATACTCTCACCACCATCAGTGGTGATAGAAGTTTGTCATTCCGTGTGTAACACCAAGAAATATTCATCTGATACCCAACAAAGTATTTATATTCCGGGTCCTTATCAAATTCTGAGTCGATGTAGCTATGTCCATCTGTCTGTCTGCCTAAAACACGCTCACGTTAAAACTAAGCAAGAGAAATAAAGTCGTTTTCTCAGTTTTTTTACCCAGGTATTATTTATGTTGAAAATCAAAACAATCGATCCAAAATTTCCCATAGCCCCCATACAAAGGTTCATATTTCCGGAAATGGATTTATCGTTAATAACTTCCTTAAATATATCGATATCAACTTAAAATTTTGCACATATAAATAAAGTATGAACAGAAATCATACTACAAACGTAGATTTGTATCGGTCCACAATTGGTCATATTTCATATGTATAGCATATTTCAGTGATAAAGTTATCGAGATAAAATTCAGCACGAATTGTTTGTGTATCAATCACTCCACGATTTTTTTCCGGATAGGCCCGTAATTGGTCATAGCTCCCATATAAGGTCAACTTCCGAAAATCACTTAAACATACATATTTTATTAACTCATAAAGCTATCGGGGTAAAATACGACGTGAATATGTTTTGTATATATAGATAAATATTTATGCGATTTTTTTCCCAGATCGGTCCATAATTGGTCACAACTCCCATATAAGGATCATTTCCGAAAATAAATTAAATGCACAATTTCATTGACAAAAAAAGTTATCGGGATAAAATTCAACTTGAATATGTTTTGTGTACATATAAATCAGTAGGTCCATAAATAGTCATAGCTCTCATATAAGGTCCACTTCTGAAAAACACTTAATGTCACATAATTCATTATTAAATGATTATATCCGGATAGAATTCGACATGAGGATATTCTGTGAGTAGATAAGTCATTCTGCTTAAATGTTTTGCAATTGATCCGTTATAGGTCGTAGCTCCCATATAAGGCGTCCATATCCGAAACCACTTACAATAAATTTTTTTTCGACCTAAACAAAATAAGTTTCATATATGCATAAAGAAATGACTAAATGATAGTACCCTTACTACGGAAACAAAACTTATACCGAGTTATCTAAAAACTAGATAGTTATATGGGTTTTAATAAAATGTAGCGTGCTGGTGGAGGGTATCTAAGATTCGGCATAGCCGTATATAGCGCTCAAACTTGTTAACTTAAATCTTGTCCGAAAAAGCCAAACTTTTAATTCTAATATTCACAAGGTTCTTTTTTTAAATAGACGATTTAAAATTAAATTTAAAAGGTTGGCAATCGTTTCTAAACGTAAAAGTAACAGTTCGGTAAAGGAATTTTAACGATAGAGGTAATTTCGAGAGTTGTAATGAAAAGTCATATGTTTGTATTATGCAATATCTTACTTTTTTATTATTTTCTTAATAGTTTTTAACGTATAACGGAAAAAACCGGTCAAAAAACCGAGCCGATCACCTTATATCTACTCCTAAATATTCATATGGATATCAATGTTCATCATGCAAAATTTGAATATTGTAGAGGTTACAATTTTAATGATATACGAATTTTAGTCATAAATTCATAAAGGGAGATGCCACGCCCACGTTCATTTTGGTTCTAAACTTTCATATTAAAACTAAAGTTTTAATCTTATTTAATACTTTTTTTGTACGTTTTAATTTGAAATGTTAATTTGAAGAAATGTCCATTGATTATAAATATTCCCATTTTATAGTGATGCAATTTAATCTTCAAAATTCAAATTCATTGAAAAAATACCAATGTGCCTTTTTTCATCTGCCTCTCTATAAGCCGGTATATGATCTATATACCATAAATAAAAATGCAAACACCCACACACTTCAGAAGTTTTATTCATAAATTTCTCACAAAATAACAGACTTTGGGTAAGAAAAATTGCTATGGTACACACCGTCATTACCGGGCGGATATATAATGGAGTATACACGTATAGAGGGTTCCGGCTACAGCACAGTGTAGGACTTTTTTTGTTCTCTTTTGTTTCCTATGAGTTAAGGTCCATTATTTTTATTTTCCCTATTTTTTTTTGAAATTTGGACCATTTTTTTTTTTAATTCAATGTTCTAATATACATAAAGACTTATTTTTTTTCTAAAAGTAATGGAAGTCAAATAATTTTACAAAATTTATTCCACTTCAAAATCTTTTAAAACAAAAAAGTTATAATCATTAAAAATTTAAAAAAGAGACATAAGCTAAGATTTCTGAAACGAAGTTTTTGTATTTAATTTTGAAAATTTTAATTATAAATGAAGTTTTTAAAAAATATACTTTTTATTTTGTTTTTTACGATAACGATCGTTTTTTCACCGCTTAAGTTACCGTATGGTGACTGACAGCTGATTCAGGGGTCCGACATTCAAAATTTCCTAAATAAAATGAACTGATAGTGAAAGATATTACTTTTCATTGATAAATTTTATATAAATTTAGTTATTGAGAAGATTTCTAGCGGAAAAAGTTTTAGATCCACTTATTGATAATGGAAATCCACCAATTTTTTGGTCAAATTTCGAGCAGAATTCAAATTTTTTGTAATACAACCCCGTCCAGGAGGTTAAAACGTGACTTAAATATCAAAGTATGTTGACAAACTGGTAAAAAATATTAAATTCTCTACATATGAAAGAAGAGTTAAACAAATACCTTTTATTTGAGATACTAATCACCAAATTCTAACAGGTGGTTTTTGAGAAAGATCCAGGTTATTTCAACTCAATTAACTAACTTTAAAAAGCCGCCGAATAATGCTGAATGTGAATTTGTGATCAATCTTATTAATGGAAATATTTGCTGAGTTCCTTCTCAACAACTTATCACTTAATGTTCCTCAACGTGTTTCACTTTATTAACAACCTCTGTGAATTCGTTACTATCAACAAGATTATGCTAACACTGACCATTTTTTGCGAATATGTTGAAATTTAACGATTTGTCCAATATGATTGATACTACTTTGAATGTCAATATTATTAAACGAAACTTAATTATATGTATATTAAAATGGGTACAAATAATTACAAATAGTTTCTAAAACAAGTTTCTGCTAGTTTTTAAGGGATTTCTTGAATATTTTTTTTATTTTTCTAAAAGTGAGCGACGAATCTCCCAATTCCTTAAAATTAAAGACCATCTAAAATATTCAAATTAATTATATACCAACTAGCTATACCCAGTGTCCTTTGCTACTCAAAAAGCAATATAAATAAAAATCCCTTTACCTTTCGTATCATCCATTCATTTTCTTAAATGTTTGTATGGATGTAAAAATTTTCCATATAAAATTTTAGTGTTATAGCTTTTATAGATTCCCAGATTACGAATTTTAGTTTTAATTTATATGGGAGGTGCACGCCCCCTTTTTGTAATTCTCCGATTTATTACCCAAATGTTCACATGGATGACAAAGTTGTACGTGCAAAATGTTAGGATTCTAGCTCTTATAATTTCCCAGATATATGAATTTGTTGTTTAATTCATATTAGGGCTGCCACACCCCTTACTGCTAGTTCGCAAATTTATTCCCCAAATGATAACATGGATGACAAAGATGTTCGTGCAAAATTTGAGGATTCTAGCTCCAATGACATAACATAAATATATTAGAATTTTTGTATTTAATTCATATGAGAGGTGCCACGCCCCTATTTATAATTTGCCAATTTATTAATCAAATGTTCACATGGATGACAAAGTTGTTAGTGCAAAATTTAAGGAGCTCTAAGCGTTTACCAAATATTCACATTTTTTTATTTAATTCATATGGGAGGTGTCACGCCCCTATTTCTAGTCTTCCCATTTTTTCCTTCAAATTGTTTATATGGATTTCAATGTTGCGCCTACAAACTTTTAGAATTCTAGGTCTAATACTTTCCCAGATATACGATTTTTTTATTGCATTCATATGGGAGGTGCCACTATTCCTAATCCGCCAATTTATTACCCAAATGTTCACATGGAAATTTGTCAGCAAAATTTGAGGATTCTAACTTTAAGCGATTCCTAGATATAAAAATGTTTCTATTTAATTCATACGTAAGTTGCCACGCCCCTAATGCTAGTCCTCCCATTTTTCCTTCAAATATCCAAATGGATGTCAAAATTGTCTACACAAATTTTGATGACTCTAGTCGTACCATACTCCGAGATATTCGACATTTAAGGAAGTGGGCGTGGCACCTCTTCCACTTGTAATTTAAAAATACACTGAAAATTTCAAGAAGATCGCTTCAGTGGTTTAGCCTCCTATAAGGTACAAAGAAACAAATAAACAAACATACATTGATTTATATACATTGGACCGACTCACAAAAAATTGTGCTTGTGTTACCCCCCTAATAATAATAATATAATGTTTGCCAAAATATATTGGTTTTAGTGTTGTCCGTTTGTGAGCTGGACAGTTTTCAAGAAAATATCCTATGAGAGGCAGGATTTTTCATGTTCAATTCAATATTTTACCCATCTTCACAATATTTCTAGTCTATCGTTGGCCATTCGTAATCTGGACCTTTTACAAAAAAGTCTCTTTTTAGTTATTTTTTTAAATTTTACAGTTTTTCTTTAACAAAATATACAATATGTGGTATTAGGGTGGGTCGAAAAGAAAAGTTGAGTCAGTCACCCCCTACGATTAAAGATATGTTAATAATATTTCCAAAAATATATAAAATATTTTTTTGCCACGCCTAGAAATACCGCCCTTTTTGTTTTTTATATATAACGTCGCCATTTTAAGTCCGATCGTAACATTTATGGCTTGACTGTAGCTATATTTTATTGAAATTTGTCCATTACTTTTTAAGCAATTTATTGATGAAAAACTGATTTTCTGAAAGAGTCTATCAACATTTGGTGGAGGGATTTATGTTCATATAGGAGTTAGATATGCAGATTTTCATTATAATGGTAATGTTTAAGAGGGAAGGAATTACAATTAAGAGCTCCGATCTAATCCATTTTCAAACAACTTCGTCCTTTGGTAAAATTAAATATTTGAGCCTATTTTCATCAAATTATCTGGAAAATTGCGACCTGTAGTTTGATTACAAGATTTGCATGGACGGACAGTCGGACGGACATAGCTTAACCACTATATTGCTGTATGATATACATACATAGTTAACTTTCTGCTATTTTGAAAGGAAGTAGGATCTGAAATGATTTGTAACTGAAAAAATAAAAAGGATTTCTGTTTTATATAGTTCATTTAAAAATTTTCGAATGTCTTTCGTGGCAAATTAATTGTTTGTTGTGAGAACGGTTGATAAATACTTGAACATTTTTAAATATCTATAAAATAGATGTTTATGCATAAAAGTGAGCATTTTAAAAGCTAATAGTTTATATAATTCAATGTACTTTATTCCAGTATAGCCACAATTTTAGATTTTGGGGAAGGATCCGAGATATCAGAAGTCGCGCATAGAATATGACGTAGAATTAAAAAATTATCTAAGAGTGAAATATAGCTACAGTTAAGCCATAAATATTGATATACAACATGTTACGATCGGACTTAAAATGGCGGCGTAATATATAAAAACAAAAAGGGCGGTATTTCTAGGCGTGGCAAAAAAATATTTTTTATATTTTTGGAAATGTTATTAACATATCTTTAATCGTAGGGGTTGACTGACACAACTTTTTTTTTGTCCATAGAGAACAACCCACTCTAATGTGGTATCATTTGAAAGGCTTTTTGAAAATTGTGCATTCATTTTATTTATTTTAATGAAAAACCTAACAATATTTATTATACATCATTATAAATTTGGTCCAGCTCACGAAGGGTCATCGCTAGACTTAAAATATTTTGGGAATCATTATAAAACAAAGCAAGGTAAATTTTGAGAGGGGTAACAAAAACAAGTTTTTGCTTTCCATACAAAGTGAGTCGGTCTAATATACATATACATAAATAGAAGATATACATATTATGTATATAGATAATTTATTCCTTATGCCACTAATCGGAATAACGACAACCTTATTTTAAATAGATCTGATGAAAATTACATTAAATACAACTCTAAAGTCTTTTTTATAAAAAATAAGTTAATAATCCTTAAATTTTTACAAAAAATTCAACTTTTTTCAACGCTTTTGAAAATATCACAGCAAAAAATTATTAATGACTGACTTTTCAATGACAACTACTAATGTCTGCATTATAAGAAGTACTGTAGTAATGGTTTTCTTTTAATCAGATACAGAATTACTTAAGAAAACAAAATTAAATTTGCATGTCAGTTTTCCCATGTCTTTGCATGTCAGTTTTCTCATGTATTAAATAGAAAAACCCCAAGATTTAAACATCTTAAATCTGTTACAATTGAACATTTATATTTTTATAGCGCCCTAAGATATGCTTTAGCTATATTTAATATCGCTAAAGCATTGTTCTACACAAACTGATAATGCAACTAGTTAAATACGGTTAAAGTGATTTTCGGGGCAGGACCTATATCGTAATTTAGTAATAAGTAATGTGTGTTTAAGTGATTTTCGAAAGGGAATCTTGTATAGGACCGATCGCACCCATATTATAAACCGATCGTGAAAAAATCTTGAAATATAATATTTGTGCCAAATTTTGTATCAATAGCTTTATTTGTTAATGAGTAATGTGCGTTTAAGAGATTTTCGTAAGAGGGCCTTGTATGGGAGCTATGACTAAAAAAAAACAGTAACATTAATGTATATAAAGACAAAATTTTGGCTAAATTCTGTATCTATATCATTATTTGGTAATGAATATTGTGCATTTAAGTGATTTTCTGGAGAGGACCTTGTATGGTATCTATGACCAAATATGGACCGATCGTGAAAAAATTTTATAGTGTCATTTATGTATATAAGAGCAATAGTTGTGCTAAATGTATGGATATCAATATTTGGTAATGAGTTATCTGCGTTTAAGTGATTTTCGGTTGGGGACCTTGTATGTGAGCTATGACCAATTATAAACCGATCAGAAAAAAAATTTCACAGTAATATTTCTATATATAAGAGCAATACTTGCACCAAATTGTGTGTGGATATTTTAATTTAGAAATGAGTTATGTGCGTTTAGTGATTTTCGGAAGGGACCTTGTATGGGAGCTATGACCAAATATGGACCCATCGTGAAAAATTTTAAAATAACATTTCTGTATACAAAGGTAATATGTGTGCCAAATTTTGAATGAATATCATTATTTGATAATGAGTTATGTACGTTTAAATGATTTTCTGAAGGGGACCTTGTATGGGAGCTATGACCAATTATGTACCAATCCTGAAATTTTTCCTTTGGATGAATTCTACTGACATAAAACTTTAATTTGTAAAATTTTGTGAAGGTGTCGACATTCCAACGAAAGTTATTAACAAAAAACTCATTTTCCGGAAATGTGTACATTTGTATGGGAGGTATATGAAATTGTGGACTGATTTCGCCAATATTCAACAAGATACCGCCAATTTTCAACAAGAGCACTTGTATAGAAACAAATGTGCGATTATTTTCATGAAATAGCTTAATTTCTTCGGAGTTTTTTCAAATTTTGATTCATAACTTTTTCCGATGTGAACCGATTTTGCTCATTTTCAATACAAAACTGCCTAGGAGAATAGTATTTTGGGTGAATTTCGTTAATTTCTGTTGCTTCGTGTTATCGTGAGAATGTTTTATACAGACAGACGGACGGACAGGGCATAGCTAGATAAACTCAGAATTTTATAAGGTCCAAGAATATATATACTTTGTTGGGTCTCAGATGAATATTTCTGGGTGTTACACACGGAATGACGAAGTTATATACATATACCCTATATCAACACTGATGGAGGTGGATGGTATAAAAATAGTTATAAAATATCTTCAGCGTGAAACATTTTATGCACCATTCTACATAAATATAATATTAGTTGCTTTAGTTTTGGCCAGCAGTATATATAGAAATGATACTGTAAAACTTTTTAACGATCGATCCATTTTTGGTCATAGATCCCATACAAGGTCCCCAACCAAAAATCACTTAAACGCACATAACTCATTACCAAATAATGGTATCCATACAAATATTAATTTAGTTTACAAAAATTTTATTTAAAAAAAAAATTTCACGATCGGCCCATATTTGGCCATAGGTCCCCTCCCAGATATCACTTAAATTCACATTACTCATTAAAATGGGAAAATATGCACTAAAATTGTGGAAAATACGTACCGAAAAATATTCATTGTGAAATTTATTTATTAATTTTTCTTTTATCGTATTTTTATAGATATTTAGAACTTACGTTTTTGACAACAAAACGATCTTGTATCAACCCACTAAACAATTTTTGCCTGACCTGATGTAAATTCCTGGGGAAATTCTGAAGGAATTTTCAACAAATTTGATTGAAGTCGGACAAATGGCTGATACCATGTCTGACATTCTTTCGACATTTTGTGCGAAAGTCTGATCAAATATAAGAATGTCTGATAGATGTCGGATAAATGTCTGATAAAATGTCCGACAGACGTACAAAAGTCTGATCAAGTATAAGAAAATCGCCTGACTCTTCTGATCAACTTCTGATGAAAACTATTTTCATATATATAATTTATTATGGTTTAATTTTGTTAATTTTAATAATAATTTATAAGCTTCCATTATTCATGACTTCTTAAGGGAACATAAATGAATAATAGAAACTTATAGATTATTTTTTAAATTAATAAAATTAAACCATAATACTTACATATTATATACGAAAATAGAGTTCATTATATACATATATTTAAAATTATAAAATTAAACCATTAAAAATGATGTAATTTTTTGCTAATTTTTGTGTATTAACAAAGTTTAAAGAAATTTAAACAATAATCATCACATATGTATGTAGATGTTGTTTACTTGATTTCCAAAGACCAACTGAGAAAATAAAAGAAAATAAAAATTAAATTCCCTTTTAAAGTACAAATGACGAATTTCAAAATACACACAGGTTTGTGCATGGTTTTTATTAAAGAAAAAAAAAAAACAAAATTTCCTTCAGATAATGTGCAGAGTGCGAGCAAAAATATCAGAATATGTGCAGACTATTCTCTGAAATATCTAAAGGAAATTTATATTATTCGCTTAATTGTCTGACGAAGTTACAAAACCAATTCTCTTCGGATTATGTGCAGATTTATCGGACATAATTCTTTTTTTTACTTCAGAAAATGTACAGACTATTCTCCTTTATGTCAAAAATATAATATAGGAATAAAAAAACAAATTGTCCTCCGCCAATGTGCAGATTAGTCCCATAATTGTCGTAACACTGAAATTCTCTTTCGACAATGTGCAGACAAGTCTGATGTTAATCGTTTACTACTTCAGAAAATGTGCAGAAAAGTCTAACAAACAGTTTGCCGATTAATCTGTAAAATGTTTAAAGGAAATTTAGAAATTCGTTAAAAATTCTGATAAAGTATAAGAATTATTTCAGAAAATTTCTGACATCAGACATGTCTGAAAAAATTATTTACTAGGAAGTGACCCAACTCAAAAAACCGATTTAGATGAAATTTGCACCAGTACTATTGGATAGTAGGCCAGACACAGTGGACAAGAGTTAGAGGGGATCAAAGTTGGGCATTTTGGTCATACAGGGTTTTTTTCAAATGAGTGTAACTTTTCACCTATTGGTCCTGGAAAAATTTTCCAAAGGAGTTTAGATAGATATTTATTTACTGTTCAAATTTTTTTTTTAATTTTAAAAATATGTAATACAAAAAACACAATTACTGTTCGAAAAATTAAAAAATATGCTAAATATGCTATAAAAATGTAAAAATATGTCAAATATATGCATTTTAAAGCAAAATATGCAATTTATGCATTTATAACAAAATATGCAAAAATATGCAACTACAAATCGATGCCATTTTTTTGCAAATTCTATGATTCAAAAAGAAAACTACTTAAAAGTTATTTTGAGTTACTGACTACAAACATGCATTTGCATACAAATCCTTGCCCTGGTCATTACCAAACAATGATATCCATTCAAAATTTGACACAGATATTACTTTTGTATACAAAATGTAATTTTAAATTGTTTCACGACCGGTCATTAATATGGGTCCTAGCGGTCCCATACAAAGCCTCTTACGAAAATCAGTTTATTGCACATCACTTATTAACAAATAGCTTCATATGTATATACTTAGATACAAATTTTGACAGAAATATAGCTTTTATTTACAAAAATTTTACTGTAAAAACACTTGCAATTACAACAGATTTAAAATATTTAAATCTTTGTTTGTTCTATTAGAAAAGATGAGAAACCCTATTTAAACAATTATTTGATTAACTAAAAGGTTATTAATATAAAAGTAGCTGGTGAAGGGTATTTAAGATTCGGCTCAGCCGAATATAGCACTCTAACTTGTTTTTTTTTTTTAATTTTAAAATCCTTTTGCAAGGAAACAGGATCACGAACGAACACAGTTTTGCTTAATATAATATCTAGCTTCAGACTTATAATATCTGGTTCGCGTTTGTAAGGTAGTAGGTAGACCCACAGAAGTATATACATATGTACATACAGTAGTGGTCAAAACATTCGGAACTGAATCAACATTTCACATTTTTATTAGTTTATTTTTGAACAGTTAATATTTATTTATTAAAGTTGGTATAAATGTGAAGATGTACTTCAATATTATTTAAAACTTAAAAAGGTAATAAGTTTATCTCAAAACAAATTTAAAAAAACAAGTAGGAAAGTTTAGTCGGGCATAGCCGACCATATGATTCCCTACACCACTCAGTATGTTAAAAATGTGGATTATATTTAATAACAAAGCATTTAAGTTGTTTACTTTAATTCCGAAATATTTTAACAATTTGTTGAAAAAAGTGGTTTTCTAAAAGAGAGGTTATATGGGGGCAAGGGTAAATATGGGCCTATCCTTATAAATTTTGGTACATGGCTTTACGTTTACATTATATGTATGTATGGTGGATTTCATCGTGATACTAGTGTTTATTAATGAATTATTGACCTTCAAGTCATTTTCTGAAGGGGACTTTGTATGGAGGCTAGAGTCAAATAAAGTCCGATAATTATGAAAATTGGTAGTATTATTAAGACGTATATAGATACATAATTATGAACTCAAAAGCCCTTTCCGGGGGGTAGGGTTGTATGGGGGCTAGGTGAAATGATGGACCGATTTCAACCATTTTCAATAGACTTCGTCATTGGGCCGAAAAACACGTATGGTCCAAATTTCATCAAAATATCTTGAAAATTGCGACCTGTACCTTGCGCACAAGGTTTACATGGACAGCCAGCCAGCCAGCCGGACAGACGGACGGACATGGCTTAATCGACTCAGAAAGTAATTCTGAGTCGATATACTTTAAGGTGGGTGTAGGACCAATATTTTTGTGCGTTACAAACATCAGCACAAACGTATAATACCCTCCCCACTATGGTGGTGTAGGGTATAATAATATTATGTGAGGTAGTCGATATCAAGGTATTCAAAACATATGCAACTCGTATTGCTTGCATTCCAGATAAGTCTCTAAATACAAAAGAGTTTTGTAATATGATAATAATGGGATTAATTTTTAATAATTTAAGAGTTTTGAATTTTAAACTGGTAAAAAATTAACTTTCGATTACATTTAAATTAAATAAATAATAAATTGAAAATAACGAGGACCTATTTTTCGAAAAATGGCCAAGAATTTGATAAATTCAGAGTCCGAATTAAGAATTTTATACAACTTTCATAACAAAACATTTAAGAAATAATTTTTCATAGAGTTTAATGTACCCAAATTAACAATTTACCTTTTAATGAACAAATTAAGTATCGATAATGCCATTAAGTAAGAAAGACCTCTAGAAAAACCTACACGAAATGATTGAAAAACCCGAATTATTTTGACTAATAATCGCTCAGCAGTTCCTAAGGTTCCTAAAACTAAAATTTCAATAGACACTGGCCCATCAACTATTAAGAGAAAAGCCAAAATTATGGACTTTGGAGCTTCAATTGTTCGAAGAAACCACACGAATCAAAAAATATTTGAAGGACATCTGCTGATATTTTCCAAATTTGAAGGCAAAATAAAGAAACGTCCCGGAAAATGTAATTTTCAATATTGCATAATAGCTTTTCCCACTTTTATTGTATTAAAATTAAATGAAATCTGGCGGTATTGCGAAAAATGTTTACTAGAGGACTTTCTTACTTTCTTTACTTATTGGCACTATCGCTGCTTTATTTGTTCATTAAAAGGCAAATTGTAAATTTGGGTAAATTAAACTTTATGAAAAATTATTTTTAAAATATTTTGTTACGAAAGTTGTATAAAATTGTTCATTCGGACTCGGAATTTATTTAATTCCTGGCCATTTTTTCGAAAAAATACGTCCTCGCTATTTTCAATGCAATATTAAATTTAAATGTAATCAAAAGTTAATCTTTTTATCAATTTAAAATTCAAAACTCATAAATTTTCAAAACTAAATCCGATTACTATTATATTACAAAACGTTTTTGTGTTTAGAGACTTATCTGAAATGCAAGTAATACGAGTTGCATATGTTTTGAACACTTGATATCGGCTACCTCACATAATACTAATTGTTTTTTTAAATTTATTTTGAGATAAACTTATAACATTTTTTAATTAATAAATAAATAATAAATATGGAAGTACATCTTTACATTTATACTAATTTCAATAAATAAATATTATCTGTTTAAAAATAAATTAATAAAAATATGAAATGTTGTTTCAGTTCCGAATGTTTTGACCACCACTGTATATATTGAGTTCTTATTAGATAGCCATGTCGATCCGACTGTCTGTTAAATCAGTTTTATAAAAATCGAAATCTTTATCCAATTTATAGGGATTGGTCCATAATTGACCCTACTACCGCAATATAACTCCTTTTACAGAAAATCAGTTTATTGTCAATAAAAAACTGTGGTAAAGACCTAAGTCGATATATAAAGCCACCTTCCGAAATTCAATTCTTGCTTTCTTGGGCATGATTTTGAGAAACAATTTCTCGATAACAAATTTTATTGGCTGGGCGTGGCACTTTTCATACAAAACTAACTGACATAAGGGCTGCATTGATTTATGTATTTAAATATTTTCGCTAAGAGCAGAAAATATTAGTCAAAGTTATAAAAACAAGTAAGAATGTATAGCCGGGCATGGTCGACCATATGATACCCTACACCAGTGAGTATGTTGATTATTTTTATAATAAAAGGTTGTGTTTACAGTTGGGTAGGGGGGGGGGAGGTTATATAGAGGCTAGGTGAAATAATGGACTGATTTCGTCCTTGGGTCAATAGAAGAGTATGTGCCACATTTCATCAAATTTGCGAAATGTAGCGTGCGCACAAAACTTAACCACACAGACGGACATATTGGTGATTCTGAGGAAATTGGTATACTTTAAGGTGGGTGTTGGACCAATAGTTTAGGAAGGTCGTCCGAATATCGATGTTGGCGATCCGTCAACATTTTTGTCATCCGAGTTTTTTTGCTAGGAAGAACGAAAAATTCATCTAACCAACTTTTAAAGAAATTCTGGAATACTCCTCCTTCCAGGGACCATTTTTTAGATAATTGGGTGATGAAATTTAATTCTTCATCCTTTTTTCTGCCAATGTTCATAAAAATTTTAAATATAACAATATAATAACAATATAATTTGCTTTTCCTGGGTCTCTTCTAAGTAACAAACATTAAACAAATCAATTTTGGTGATAGACTTCGCAACTAAATGTTTTGATATGAAAGCTTTCAGGTAGAAATAGGCAGGTAATTTTTTACCATTTACTTGAGCATAGATGATAACGACATACAACATTTAGGTAAATCGGATTAAATTCACAATTAAAACTTTAACACATGTTATAATACTATTAAAATTGCACAATTAACGAATATATCTTAGTTTTCACCTATATTTTTTCCTGAACGGAATGCAAAATCGATGGCATATTAGAAATAACAAAAATACATATCTCCATTTTATAAATCAAACCCCAAAATAATGTAGAATATGTTTTCGCTTTATTTTACAAGGTCTACAATCCAAGCAAAAATATTGACTATTCTGTTATTTAACGCACTCTGCAGTAATACTATTGTAGATATAATAAAGAATTTTATAACGTTATGTAGGCTGGAGACTTGTCATTTCAAAAACATACAGAAAACTCACATACATATGTACGATCCCACAAAACGACTTTTTTCGGGCTAAACTTGTCATTGGGACCACCGTGCATTGGTAAGAAAAATAAATAGTGAGTGGCAACGCTGTTTGGGTCACCAAACATGTAATTGGTTTACATAGTGGCACCTTGGACCAATAGAAATAATCGACTAAATATTGAGCAAAGAAGACTGAGTATTTTGTAGACTCATTATCCCGATTTGGTAGGTAAAAGTGATAACCCTGTGGTAGAAGTAATTTTTCAATGAAAAGGCGACATATACATAGCTCACAACAATTTATAGAAAAGTGTCCTAAAAGTGCAAAAAGTTAGCTTATTTTTTAATTTTTCGAACACAAGTTGTGTTTTTTTTACAATAAAAAAATATTTTAAAAAATAAAAACTAAAATTAGAAAAAAATTAAAAAAAAAACAATTTTTTAAACAGTAAAGAAATATCTATCTAATTTAAACACCTTTGGGCAATTTTTGCTAGGATCAATAGGTAAAAAGTTACACTCATTTGAAAAAACCCTGTATGACCAAAGTGTCCAACTTTGACCCCTTCTAACTCCGGCAGTTCTTGACTGATGTGTCTGACCTACTATCCAATAGTACTAAACTTGGTGCAAATTTCATCTAAATAGATTTTTTGAGTTGTTTCACTTGATACGAAATTGCCCATATGTATGTTTATTGTTTAAAAGTGTTCCTTAGGCTTTATAATTATTGTAATTCTCGATATCGTGATTCTGTTAAATTGGTATTAGAGTACATAAAGCGATACTTCTGTCATCAAGAACCTATATATTTGTTGTCAAAAACTTAACTTCTAAATATCTATGAAAATATACTAAAATACGATAAAAGAAAAATTAGTGATAACAAATAAATTTCACAAGGAAATATTTTTTTCGTGCATATTTTCCACATTTTTAGTGGATGAAAATCCTTGCCTTGGTGATCGGACTTTGTAAAAAAACTGAGTGCACGTGAGTTTTTTAGTTTTGTTTGTTTTTTCCTCAGAAATTTATGCTTCTTGGTTTAAATTGTAATTAACTGCTGTACTTTCTTTCCATGTGATTTATGATAACTGACTGGGAAATATGCCAAACGGGAAATCCCGAAAATCCTGGGACTTTTAAAAATGAAATCCCGGGAATTTCGAGATTATAAAATCACGACGTTTAAGTGTTTTTCCACTAAATTATTAATTATCCTAATATTCATATATTATAAATCTCTTTGTAAGTCTGTTCGTTTGTTTCAATTCACGCCGGTTAGGCGTGATTGACGAACAAGTGCCGTTGTAAAGGTTGGACCAAAAGGGGACAAAAATAGGCCAAAGGCGAAAAACGGGCAAAACTAGTACTTTTGAGCTTTAAAACTTTTTTTCTCTTCTAAAGTCAAAATATTATAGACTATGACTTTTATAGTCTCAGATATGTATATTTCGAAAGCCCGGCAAAAAAGGGAATTATGTATTTGCTGAATAAAATGTTCTATAGACATAAAATTTTAAATATTTATATTTTAATGGAACAAAGGACTCAAAAAATACATTTACTAACAATTCAAACTAAATGAGTAAATTCGGTACTTTTAAAACAATACTATCTTTTTTAATCACGCTTAAACGGCTAGAACGATTTTCTTTAAATTTGGAACAAGATCTATAATTGAATGGTGCTATATTGTTTTTCAAAACTTGGATTAGAAGGGGGCATGAAAGGGTATATAGATGAAAAAGTTTCAAAATTAGTACTTTTGAGCGTAAAAACTGAATCAGAGTTGGGGGTAGTGCATTAAATATTTAGTGCACTCAGAATTCCACTAAATCCCACTATAGTGACAACATTTTGATTTTCCACTATTTTTCATCACTATAGTGGTGCTGAAACATATTTTTACTACTATTAAAAATTTAGTGGTAGTGAAACATATTTTAACTACCACTAAAAATATTAGTGGTAGTGAAAAATTTTCCACTACCACTAACCATTAGTGCTTTAATTATATTATATTCCAAAATATTCCAACAAAATATTTCCATTTTATTATTTCTTATTGTATAAAAAAAAAATAAAACTTTAAATAAAGTATAACAAGTAGTCCGACTCTCATGTATAGGAAATTACTCTCTCACATCTACGAGTGTCGTGTGAATTCGACTCTATTGTGAGAAATTTAAACTTGTCAAAACACTCAAATGTTTAACTTACGGTTGTGTACAAAAAATCTGTAATTTTATAAAATAATTTTATCACACTTTTCACACAAAATTTTCCTAAGCTAGAAAAAAATATTTTTTTCTAACTATTGACATTTCATTTTTGTTGTTGAATTTTAATTTACAGAGTTTAAATTTTTGGTATTGAAAATTCGAACAAATTTAAAATTTTAATTATTTTATAAAAATCTGCGTGTTTAGAATGCACCAATACATATACATTTTTGTTTCTAACACATATTTAGAGTTAGGTACTTTTTCACTAACACATGCTGTCAAAGAGTCGGACTACTTGTTATAGGTACCTACTTTGACTTTAAATTTGTAAGTACCTAAAGTAAATTTCAGGAATTTAAATCTTAGCAATTTCAATTTCTATTAATATAGTTTAACAACGTATATCGCAATATAACCTAATGTTTTAAGAAATAAAATTAAGGAATCAAATATTAAGTTGAAAAAAAACAAGTAAGAGTGCTATATTCGGCTTTGCCGAATCTTATATACCCTTCACCATAGTGTATTTAATAAATATAAATTTCATAAAATTTAAATGTATTTCATTTTCCCGACTATATCATTATTATAGCAAAACAAAATGAACAACAACAACGCTAAACGAAATAACCACACAAAAA
This sequence comes from Lucilia sericata, assembly GCF_015586225.1. Lineage (NCBI taxonomy): Eukaryota > Metazoa > Arthropoda > Insecta > Diptera > Calliphoridae > Lucilia > Lucilia sericata. The sequence goes on from NW_023994501.1 coordinate 295,200, forward strand.
ACAAAATACCACACAAAAAACCAACAGCATCCGAACATACGAAACGAAGTACATAAAAAAACAAAATACACAATGCAATAAAACCAACAGACATCCAAACATACGAAACTGAATACACAAAGAAACAAAAACAATATACACAAGGCAATAAAACGCACAGCCATCCAAACATACAAAACGAAATATTAAAAAAAAAAACAAAATACACAACGCAATGAAACCAACTGGCATCCAAACATACGAAACTGAATGCACCAAGAAACAAAAACAATACACAGAAGGCAATGAAAGACACAGCCATCCAAACATACAAAACGAAATACTCAAAAAAAAAAAAAAACAAAATACACAACGCAACGAAACCAACAGACATCCAAATATTCGAAACTGAATACACCAAGAAACAAAAACAATATACACAAGGCAATGAAACACAGAGCCATCCAAACATATGAAACGAAATACTCAATGAATAAGCAGTGTTGTTGTTGTTGCTTATATCAAAACATGAAAAAGTTTGTCTTTTTTATGAAATTTTCAGAGGTTGTCTCGGATTTTTGCTCATATCTCCGGTATTTATGGACCGATTTAGCAGATTTTAAATAGCGATCTTTTCGAAAGCATGTTTAACAGAATTATTGAAGATTCGGATCTCGCCGATATCTGGAGTCCTCTAAAAACTGATTTCAACAAACACACTGACGGACATGCAGACAGACAGACAGACGGACATAGCTTAATCAACTCCGCTACCTATAAGGATCCAGAATATATATACTTTATGGGGTCGGAAAATTATATTATAGAAATTACAAACGTAATGACAAATATACCCTTCACCTTCTCACGAAGGTGAAGGGTATAAAAATAAAACATACTCGGTATTTAAATTCGTCAACATATTTTGTTGATACCTAAAAATCATCTTATATATATTAATATACTGATGACACGGACAAATCTGTCATTCTACCGAAAGTTATTAAAAATTAATGCATTTTTCGGGAATGAGGACATTTGTATGGGAGGCATATGAAATTGTTGACCGATTCCGCCCATTTTTAACAGGAGTCAAGCTTTCATATAGAAACAATTGTGTGTTAATTTTTATGAAATTATATCGCATAGTTTTTTGTGAAAATTGTATTAGAATGTGTTAAAAAAGCTTAATTTTTTCAGAGTTTTTCTAAATTTTGATTCATACCAAACTGCCTAGGACAATAGTGAATATTTTGGCCGAATTTCATTAATTTATTTAGCATCGTTTTTGCGTGAGCATGTTTTGCACGACAGACAAACGGACATAGCTTAATCGACTCAGAATTTGGACCCGGAATATTATGGATTTTTTTACAATATTTTTTTTATCTATAACAAACAAGATTATAATTTTCAACATCTTTGAGTTCAATTCTATGTCAATTTTAATGTTTTCTTTCAAATATTAGAAATTATTTCTTCTCATGTGAAATCCTTTTCTTCTTTCTTTCGAAATTTGACATTTTTTCATTTATTCGAGCGATAAATCAAACAAAATTCATCTATTAACCAATCGACGATTAATCGTTTGAATACCCTAACGTATACCTATTGAACTACGTACTAATTTCTGTAATATGTATTGAAAATAAGCTATTGGTATATTATTTTGGAATTCGGGTACTAAGGTCTATGTAGGACCAAATTCGGGTAAATTGTTTGATACCTTTTGAAAGCACAATTTCTTGGGACAAATGAATGCAGATTTGCATCTGTGATATATAGATTTGAATACGGAATATTTTGTTAACTTATTTCTCGAAAAAGTCTATTCCTACTAAAAGGGGGAAAATTATACTCTTTTCATTAGTACTTCCACAAAGGTACAATTTATTCAACTTCTGGTACTTTTGAGTTAAAAACTCATAATTATTTAACATACTCGGTTCTTTTTGAAGGTGATTCTTTAAGATAGAACTTTTTAGTACTTTTTATCTCTCATATGGTACTTTTTGAATTTTCTAAAATATTATACCTAAAAATATAAATTTGAACATACATGGTCCTGACCAGTGTTGCCACTTCATGTGAAATTACACATATTGTGTGTAATTTTTATTTCCATGTGTAGCCCATGTGTAATTGGTTTCACGTGCAATTTATGTGTAATTTAAAATATTTTAAATCCTTCTGTAGAAAAGAGTCGGGAGAGTATATTCGGTTTTGCGCTGATGTTTGTATCGCACAATATATATATATACCCACCCAGCAAAAATAAACGAAGTACTTCAAAAAAAAAAAAACATTTATCACCACAATTGAATTTTTTACCTTTTGAGGAAGTGATGTTTAAAGACTTCCGAAGAAGCGAAAATAATTATATTTTTTCAATGTTGAAGATATATTTTTGTTTTTACATTTTTATGAGATAAAAAATGTTATATTTGGGCTTTTGTATTAAATGTGTCTATTATTCTAATTAATGTTAATATTATATAAGTCAAATTAGTTGTATTCTATAATACTACAATTTCACTTCCGAAAACTTCAAAAAAAGAGCATTAAAATAACTTCTTGGGAATGACTTTAGAAGTAGTGAATTTGTCTGTGTTAAATCATCACTTCTTCAGGTCTTTTTCAGTACTTCCATTAAGTAAATTCTAATTTGTTTCGCTTTCTTTGAAGTTCTTTTTTTGCTGGGCACCTTAAAGTATACAAATCAGAATCATTTTCTGAGTAGATTTAGCTCTGTCCTTCCATCTGTCCTTGTAATCAATTTTTGATATAAATTTATGAAATATTGCACAAACTTTTCTATTGGAAATGGTAAAATCGGTCCATTATTTTATTAAGCCACCCAATAAAGTAATAATAATTATGATAATTTAGTTTAAGTAGAATTTTTAAGAACTGAAATGAATAATATACATCCGGAAATTCACGAAAAAAGTAGATCTCTTTTTAAAGTCGTAATTATGAACCCTATATGAGTTGATATAATGGATTTTAATCATTCGGAATAGACTTCGATCGCACTTGTGCTAAAAGACTTTTATTTTCAAAATATCTTAAAATAGCTACCTGCGCCGTGCGAACAGAGAGCATGTGTAATTTTTCTTTAAATGTGTTATTTAGAAGTAGGCTAAGTGAAGTTTGTAAATTTTTTGGTGGCAACCCTGGTCCTGACTAAATAATAACGCTGTGTGATACTCAAAAACACTCATTACGCGATATAATGCTTTAGACCTAGATGAGTAGATAATTTTACCATTTTTGGAATCTTCAATATAACCTAAAAATCGGAAGATATAGGAAAAAAACTTTTTATTGACTAGACAGACTAAAAAAAATGTATCTCAAAATTTTCTTAACCGATTTAATATTTTTCAACAGTTTTGAAAAGAGTTTCCTTTGAACTTTTCAAAAATTACACACACTTTTATATTTTTACGGAAATATGTGAAATATTTAGATCTAAATACAAATTTTTATATTTTTAAATTTTTTTACAATTCAAGATCATTTTTGACCCACACTTTATTTGAAGATATATTTTTTAAATACTTTTTTATTTTAGCTCATACTTTAATGAATAAAATAAAAATCGTTGAAATCAGATAAAAACTGACAAAAATATATTTTTTTCCTAAAAAAAAATTTAGCAAATCTCTCATTGCTAAAGTAAATTATCCATTTGAATAATATAAAAATGAAAGTGTGTTTGTATGTTTGTTTGTTTGGACTTTATAGACAGCTAAACGGCTGGACCGATTTTGCTCCTCCCATATGAATAAAATATACAAAAAATCGTTTATCTGGGAAACTAATTGAGCTAGAATCTTAAAATTTTGCACGAAGAACTTGAATATTCATCTGAACATATTAGAGCTAGAAAATTTTACATGAAAAACTTTGACATTTAATGTGAACATTTAGAGAAAAATGTGCAGACTTTCAATGGGACCTTGGCATCTCCCATATGAATTGAATACAAAATTTCGTACATCAAAATTATCATAGGTTACATTAAAATCTAAATTAACGTTTGAAAAATTGGCGAACTTGTAATTATTTACGTGGCATCCCCAAAATGTAAAAAATGTATATCTGGAAAACTATTATAGTTAGAATCTTCAAAAACGTAGTGTTTTTTTATATACATTGATTTTAGGGTAGCAAAGCACATTGGGTATAGCTAGTAAAGCTTATATTTGTGTTGCATATCTCACGTTGATATTTTACTTTAGCAAAGAGAGATTTGGTAAATTTTTGTTTTTAGGAAAAATAATAATAATAATAGATACTAATATTATAGAAAATAGAAAGCTATGCAACATAAAACATGGTGTTTCTCTGACGTTAACGTTGATTTCTCTCTTGCAATATCAAGTATCAAATCATTATCTTTTTTTTCACAGATGGTTCTGTAATGGATGAAAAGGCAGGATTTGCCATTTATAGTAATTATATTATCATCAAGAAACGTATTTTTAACTACTCCTCCATATACACCTCCGAATTACTTGCTTTGAAAACATGTATTGAGAATATTTCTAACTTGAATAAGAAAATTCTTATAATATCTGGCAGTAAAAGCGCTTTAGAGGGATTGCAGAATCCTTTTAGCAGTAATACAATAGTGAATCAGATAAGGGAATCTCTCTTTAATATGCCAGGAAACATAATAAGTTTTTTGTGGGTACCAAACCACTTAAAATCAAATTTCCCGTTTTCCCTCTTTTGGTACTTTTTCTCCCTATTGAAGTAATAAACATTTTATTACAAAAAGTTGCAATATCGTATTGGGAGCCCATCATTAAGTATTCATTCACATGTACAAATCAATACATAGAAAACAATGTTTTATGAAAAAAGTACCAAAAATAGGTACAAATTTCACCCCTTAAACGTCTGAATATCTTAAAAATACTGAATTCATATTTTTTTTTTTCCTCAAATTATGAAGCTGTCAAAAATATTTTTTGAATGTTGTCTGGTTTAAAAGATACATGGGGTGCAAAAAAAGTACCAAAATACAGTTTTATCCAGACACCTGTCCACTTATTTTTTAAATGAACGACGATAAGCTTTAAACTGTTTTTGTATCTTTTCTAGTTTAGGAGATATGAGGTTACCGAATTTACCCGTTTTTACCCTTTACCCCCTAAACATTCGAATTTCCAAAAATCCCCTTTTAGAGAACTCTTTAAGTTTGATTTTATGATTCCAGTCTCAATATTACAGAAAATAAAAAAAACAGTTGAAGAACAAAAAAGTACCAGACAGTGCCTTTTTATAGATTTTCTTTAAATCAGGATGAAGCATGCTTAATTCTCAACCAGAAACCAAAAAAATCGCATACAGATTTTTATACAATCAGGAAGCTGCGTGTCCAATTATAGGTTTTTACCACAGTATCCTTTTTAAATTTTCATTCAGTTATGTTTATATATGTTTATATATTCAATATTTTAGAAAGCTCAAAAAGTACCAGCTGAAGTACGAAGAAGTACCAAAAGACCTATTTTCTTTAATTTCATGTTCCTAAGTTCAATATTATAAAAAATTCAAACGTACCAGTCGAAGAACGAAAAGGTATCAAAATGTCCCCTTTTATAGATAATTTACTCCGGGCTCTACATGTTTGTTTTTAAGTTTCTTTGCGTAATTTTAGAAAACTCAAAAAGTACCAGTCGAAGTACGATAAAGTACCAAAAAGTCCGCTTTTATATATTCTTATTTATTCCAGGCTCTAAATGCTTAATTTCATGTTTATGGGTTAAATTTTTGTAGAAAATTCAAAAAGTACCTTTGGAAGAACGAAAAAGTACCAAAAAGTCCCCTTTTATAGGTTTCCACTTAATCCAGGCTCTACATGCTTAATTTCATGTTTCTAGGTTCAATATTATAGAAAATTCAAAAAGTACCTTTTGAAGAACGGAAAAGTACCAAAAAGTCCCCTTTTATAGATTCTCATTAACCTGTGTAGAACGAAAAAGGACCGAAAAGTCCCTTTATTATTAATTTCATGTTTCGATTTAAATATCATAGAAAACTCAAAAAGTACCAGATGGATAATCAAAAAATATCACTTGATACCGGGTTTCCAAATAATACCCCATTAGCATATTTACCTCCATTTTCACCACCTCCAGTTATCGTTAACTGGTAGTTATTCTTTCAGTTAAGACAATTTTTGTATGAGAACTGTCAATATATCTTAAAGTTAAATTATAACTAAACTTGGTGAAAATGGGGGTTAGTGTTGCTAAATCTAAAATGTTATCTAAATTGGATCATAGTGTTTGAATAAAATCAAATTTCCGTTTTTACCCTTTTGGAACTTTTTCGTTAATGGGGAGAAAAAGTTCCAAAAGGGTAAAAACGGGAAATTTGATTTTATTCAAACACTATGATCCAATTTAGATAACATTTTTAGATTTAGCAACACTAACCCCCATTTTCACCAAGTTTAGTTATAATTTAACTTTAAGATATATTGACAGTTCTCATACAAAAATTGTCTTAACTGAAAGAATAACTACCAGTTAAACGATAACTGGAGGTGGTGAAAATGGAGGTAAATATGCTAATGGGGTATTATTTGGAAACCCGGTATCAAGTGATATTTTTTGATTATCCATCTGGTACTTTTTGAGTTTTCTATGATATTTAAATCGAAACATGAAATTAATAATAAAGGGACTTTTCGGTCCTTTTTCGTTCTACACAGGTTAATGAGAATCTATAAAAGGGGACTTTTTGGTACTTTTCCGTTCTTCAAAAGGTACTTTTTGAATTTTCTATAATATTGAACCTAGAAACATGAAATTAAGCATGTAGAGCCTGGATTAAGTGGAAACCTATAAAAGGGGACTTTTTGGTACTTTTTCGTTCTTCCAAAGGTACTTTTTGAATTTTCTACAAAAATTTAACCCATAAACATGAAATTAAGCATTTAGAGCCTGGAATAAATAAGAATATATAAAAGCGGACTTTTTGGTACTTTATCGTACTTCGACTGGTACTTTTTGAGTTTTCTAAAAATTACGCAAAGAAACTTAAAAACAAACATGTAGAGCCCGGAGTAAATTATCTATAAAAGGGGACATTTTGATACCTTTTCGTTCTTCGACTGGTACGTTTGAATTTTTTATAATATTGAACTTAGGAACATGAAATTAAAGAAAATAGGTCTTTTGGTACTTCTTCGTACTTCAGCTGGTACTTTTTGAGCTTTCTAAAATATTGAATATATAAACATATATAAACATAACTGAATGAAAATTTAAAAAGGATACTGTGGTAAAAACCTATAATTGGACACGCAGCTTCCTGATTGTATAAAAATCTGTATGCGATTTTTTTGGTTTCTGGTTGAGAATTAAGCATGCTTCATCCTGATTTAAAGAAAATCTATAAAAAGGCACTGTCTGGTACTTTTTTGTTCTTCAACTGTTTTTTTTATTTTCTGTAATATTGAGACTGGAATCATAAAATCAAACTTAAAGAGTTCTCTAAAAGGGGATTTTTGGAAATTCGAATGTTTAGGGGGTAAAGGGTAAAAACGGGTAAATTCGGTAACCTCATATCTCCTAAACTAGAAAAGATACAAAAACAGTTTAAAGCTTATCGTCGTTCATTTAAAAAATAAGTGGACAGGTGTCTGGATAAAACTGTATTTTGGTACTTTTTTTGCACCCCATGTATCTTTTAAACCAGACAACATTCAAAAAATATTTTTGACAGCTTCATAATTTGAGGAAAAAATAAAAATATGAATTCAGTATTTTTAAGATATTCAGACGTTTAAGGGGTGAAATTTGTACCTATTTTTGGTACTTTTTTCAAAACATTGTTTTCTATGTATTGATTTGTACATGTGAATGAATACTTAATGATGGGCTCCCAATACGATATTGCAACTTTTTGTAATAAAATGTTTATTACTTCAATAGGGAGAAAAAAGTACCAAAAGAGGGAAAACGGGAAATTTGATTTTAAGTGGTTTGGTACCCACAAAAAACTTATTATGTTTCCTGGCATATTAAAGAGAGATTCCCTTATCTGATTCACTATTGTATTACTGCTAAAAGGATTCTGCAATCCCTCTAAAGCGCTTTTACTGCCAGATATTATAAGAATTTTCTTATTCAAGTTAGAAATATTCTCAATACATGTTTTCAAAGCAAGTAATTCGGAGGTGTATATGGAGGAGTAGTTAAAAATACGTTTCTTGATGATAATATAATTACTATAAATGGCAAATCCTGCCTTTTCATCCATTACAGAACCATCTGTGAAAAAAAAGATAATGATTTGATACTTGATATTGCAAGAGAGAAATCAACGTTAACGTCAGAGAAACACCATGTTGTTATGTTGCATAGCTTTCTATTTTCTATAATATTAGTATCTATTATTATTATTATTTTTCCTAAAAACAAAAATTTACCAAATCTCTCTTTGCTAAAGTAAAATATCAACGTGAGATATGCAACACAAATATAAGCTTTACTAGCTATACCCAATGTGCTTTGCTACCCTAAAATCAATGTATATAAAAAAACACTACGTTTTTGAAGATTCTAACTATAATAGTTTTCCAGATATACATTTTTTACATTTTGGGGATGCCACGTAAATAATTACAAGTTCGCCAATTTTTCAAACGTTAATTTAGATTTTAATGTAACCTATGATAATTTTGATGTACGAAATTTTGTATTCAATTCATATGGGAGATGCCAAGGTCCCATTGAAAGTCTGCACATTTTTCTCTAAATGTTCACATTAAATGTCAAAGTTTTTCATGTAAAATTTTCTAGCTCTAATATGTTCAGATGAATATTCAAGTTCTTCGTGCAAAATTTTAAGATTCTAGCTCAATTAGTTTCCCAGATAAACGATTTTTTGTATATTTTATTCATATGGGAGGAGCAAAATCGGTCCAGCCGTTTAGCTGTCTATAAAGTCCAAACAAACAAACATACAAACACACTTTCATTTTATATTATTCAAATGGATAATTTACTTTAGCAATGAGAGATTTGCTAAATTTTTGTTTTTAGGAAAAAAATATATTTTTGTCAGTTTTTATCTGATTTCAACGATTTTTATTTTATTCATTAAAGTATGAGCTAAAATAAAAAAGTATTTAAAAAATATATCTTCAAATAAAGTGTGGGTCAAAAATGATCTTGAATTGTAAAAAAATTTAAAAATATAAAAATTTGTATTTAGATCTAAATATTTCACATATTTCCGTAAAAAATATAAAAGTGTGTGTAATTTTTGAAAAGTTCAAAGGAAACTCTTTTCAAACTGTTGAAAAATATTAAATCGGTTAAGAAAATTTTGAGATACATTTTTTTTAGTCTGTCTAGTCAATAAAAAGTTTTTTTCCTATATCTTCCGATTTTTAGGTTATATTGAAGATTCCAAAAATGGTAAAATTATCTACTCATCTAGGTCTAAAGCATTATATCGCGTAATGAGTGTTTTTGAGTATCACACAGCGTTATTATTTAGTCAGGACCAGGGTTGCCACCAAAAAATTTACAAACTTCACTTAGCCTACTTCTAAATAACACATTTAAAGAAAAATTACACATGCTCTCTGTTCGCACGGCGCAGTAGCTATTTTTAAGATATTTTGAAAATAAAAGTCTTTTAGCACAAGTGCGATCGAAGTCTATTCCGAATGATTAAAATCCATTATATCAACTCATATAGGGTCATAATTACGACTTTAAAAGAGATATCTACTTTTTTCGTGAATTTCCGGATGTATATTATTCATTTCAGTTCTTAAAAATTCTACTTAAAACTAAATTATCATAATTATTATTACTTTATTGGGTGGCTTAATAAAATAATGGACCGATTTTAACCATTTCCAATAGAAAAGTTTGTGCAATATTTCATAAATTTATATCAAAATTGATTACAAGGACAGATGGAAGGACAGAGCTAAATCTACTCAGAAAATGATTCTGATTTGTATACTTTAAGGTGCCCAGCAAAAAAGAACTTCAAAGAAAGCGAAACAAATTAGAATTTACTTAATGGAAGTACTGAAAAAGACCTGAAGAAGTGATGATTTTAACACAGACAAATTCACTACTTCTAAAGTCATTCCCAAGAAGTTATTTTAATGCTCTTTTTTTGAAGTTTTTCGGAAGTGAAATTGTAGTATTATAGAATACAACTAATTTGACTTATATAATATTAACATTAATTAGAATAATAGACACATTTAATACAAAAGCCCAAATATAACATTTTTTATCTCATAAAAATGTAAAAACAAAAAATATATCTTCAACATTGAAAAAATATAATTATTTTCGCTTCTTCGGAAGTCTTTAACATCACTTCCTCAAAAGGTAAAAAATTCAATTGTGGTGATAAATGTTTTTTTTTTTTTTGAAGTACTTCGTTTTATTTTTGCTGGGTGGGTATATATATATTGTGCGATACAAACATCAGCGCAAACCGAATATACTCTCCCGACTCTTTTCTACAGAAGGATTTAAAATATTTTAAATTACACATAAATTGCACGTGAAACCAATTACACATGGGCTACACATGGAAATAAAAATTACACACAATATGTGTAATTTCACATGAAGTGGCAACACTGGTCAGGACCATGTATGTTCAAATTTATATTTTTAGGTATAATATTTTAGAAAATTCAAAAAGTACCATATGAGAGATAAAAAGTACTAAAAAGTTCTATCTTAAAGAATCACCTTCAAAAAGAACCGAGTATGTTAAATAATTATGAGTTTTTAACTCAAAAGTACCAGAAGTTGAATAAATTGTACCTTTGTGGAAAGTACTAATGAAAGAGTATAATTTTCCCCCTTTTAGTAGGAATAGACTTTTTCGAGAAATAAGTTAACAAAATATTCCGTATTCAAATCTATATATCACAGATGCAAATCTGCATTCATTTGTCCCAAAGAAATTGTGCTTTCAAAAGGTATCAAACAATTTACCCGAATTTGGTCCTACATAGACCTTAGTACCCGAATTCCAAAATAATATACCAATAGCTTATTTTCAATACATATTACAGAATTAGTACGTAGTTCAATAGGTATACGTTAGGGTATTCAAACGATTAATCGTTCGATTGGTTAATAGATGAATTTTGTTGATTTATCGCTCGAATAAATGAAAAATGTCAAATTCGAAAGAAAGAAGAAAAGGATTTCACATGAGAAGAAATAATTTCTAATATTTGAAAGAAAACATTAAAAATGACATAGAATTGAACTCAAAGATGTTGAAAATTATAATCTTGTTTGTTATAGATAAAAAAAATATTGTAAAAAAATCCATAATATTCCGGGTCCAAATTCTGAGTCGATTAAGCTATGTCCGTTTGTCTGTCTGTGCAAAACATGCTCACGCAAAAACGATGCTAAATAAATTAATGAAATTCGGCCAAAATATTCACTATTGTCCTAGGCAGTTGGTATGAATCAAAATTTAGAAAAACTCTGAAAAATTAAGCTTTTTTAACACATTCTAATACAATTTTCACAAAAACTATGCGATATAATTTCATAAAAATTAACACACAATTGTTTCTATATGAAAGCTTGACTCCTGTTAAAAATGGGCGGAATCGGTCAACAATTTCATATGCCTCCCATACAAATGTCCTCATTCCCGAAAAATGCATTAATTTTTAATAACTTTCGGTAGAATGACAGATTTGTCCGTGTCATCAGTATATTAATATATATAAGATGATTTTTAGGTATCAACAAAAATATGTTGACGAATTTAAATACCGAGTATGTTTTATTTTTATACCCTTCACCTTCGTGAGAAGGTGAAGGGTATATTTGTCATTACGTTTGTAATTTCTATAATATAATTTTCCGACCCCATAAAGTATATATATTCTGGATCCTTATAGGTAGCGGAGTTGATTAAGCTATGTCCGTCTGTCTGTCTGTCTGCATGTCCGTCAGTGTGTTTGTTGAAATCAGTTTTTAGAGGACTCCAGATATCGGCGAGATCCGAATCTTCAATAATTCTGTTAAACATGCTTTCGAAAAGATCGCTATTTAAAATCTGCTAAATCGGTCCATAAATACCGGAGATATGAGCAAAAATCCGAGACAACCTCTGAAAATTTCATAAAAAGACAAACTTTTTCATGTTTTGATATAAGCAACAACAACAACACTGCTTATTCATTGAGTATTTCGTTTCATATGTTTGGATGGCTCTGTGTTTCATTGCCTTGTGTATATTGTTTTTGTTTCTTGGTGTATTCAGTTTCGAATATTTGGATGTCTGTTGGTTCGTTGCGTTGTGTATTTTGTTTTTTTTTTTTTTTGAGTATTCGTTTTGTATGTTTGGATGGCTGTGTCTTTCATTGCCTTCTGTGTATTGTTTTTGTTTCTTGGTGCATTCAGTTTCGTATGTTTGGATGCCAGTTGGTTTCATTGCGTTGTGTATTTTGTTTTTTTTTTTAATATTTCGTTTTGTATGTTTGGATGGCTGTGCGTTTTATTGCCTTGTGTATATTGTTTTTGTTTCTTTGTGTATTCAGTTTCGTATGTTTGGATGTCTGTTGGTTTTATTGCATTGTGTATTTTGTTTTTTTATGTACTTCGTTTCGTATGTTCGGATGCTGTTGGTTTTTTGTGTGGTATTTTGTTTTTTTGTGTGGTTATTTCGTTTAGCGTTGTTGTTGTTCATTTTGTTTTGCTATAATAATGATATAGTCGGGAAAATGAATACATTTAATTTTATGAAATTTATATTTATTAAATACACTATGGTGAAGGGTATATAAGATCGGCAAAGCCGAATATAGCACTCTTACTTGTTTTTTTTTCAACTTAATATTTGATTCCTTAATTTTATTTCTTAAAACATTAGGTTATATTGCGATATACGTTGTTAAACTATATTAATAGAAATTGAAATTGCTAAGATTTAAATTCCTGAAATTTACTTTAGGTACTTACAAATTTAAAGTCAAAGTAGGGTACCTATAACAAGTAGTCCGACTCTTTGACAGCATGTGTTAGTGAAAAAGTACCTAACTCTAAATATGTGTTAGAAACAAAAATGTATATGTATTGGTGCATTCTAAACACGCAGATTTTTATAAAATAATTAAAATTTTAATTTGTTCGAATTTTCAATACCAAAAATTTAAACTCTGTAAATTAAAATCAACAACAAAAATGAATGTCAATAGTTAGAAAAAATATTTTTTTCTAGCTTAGGAAAATTTTGTGTGAAAAGTGTGATAAAATTATTTTATAAAATTACAGATTTTTTGTACACAACCGTAAGTTAAACATTTGAGTGTTTTGACAAGTTTAAATTTCTCACAATAGAGTCGAATTCACACGACACTCGTAGATGTGAGAGAGTAATTTCCTATACATGAGAGTCGGACTACTTGTATACTTTATTTAAAGTTTTTATTTTTTTTTTATACAATAAGAAATAATAAAATGGAAATATTTTGTTGGAATATTTTGGAATATAATATAATTAAAGCACTAATGGTTAGTGGTAGTGGAAAATTTTCACTACCACTAATATTTTTAGTGGTAGTTAAAATATGTTTCACTACCACTAAATTTTTAATAGTAGTAAAAATATGTTTCAGCACCACTATAGTGATGAAAAATAGTGGAAAATCAAATGTTGTCACTATAGTGGGATTTAGTGGAATTCTGAGTGCACTAAATATTTAATGCACTACCCCCAACTCTGATTCAGTTTTTACGCTCAAAAGTACTAATTTTGAAACTTTTTCATCTATATACCCTTTCATGCCCCCTTCTAATCCAAGTTTTGAAAAACAATATAGCACCATTCAATTATAGATCTTGTTCCAAATTTAAAGAAAATCGTTCTAGCCGTTTAAGCGTGATTAAAAAAGATAGTATGTTTTTAAAAGTACCGAATTTACTCATTTAGTTTGAATTGTTAGTAAATGTATTTTTTGAGTCCTTTGTTCCATTAAAATATAAAATATTTAAAATTTATGTCTATAGAACATTTTATTCAGCAAATACATAATTCCCTTTTTTGCCGGGCTTTCGAAATATACATATCTGAGACTATAAAAGTCATAGTCTATAATATTTTGACTTTAGAAGAGAAAAAAAGTTTTAAAGCTCAAAAGTACTAGTTTTGCCCGTTTTTCGCCTTTGGCCTATTTTTGTCCCCTTTTGGTCCAACCTTTACAACGGCACTTGTTCGTCAATCACGCCTAACCGGCGTGAATTGAAACAAACGAACAGACTTACAAAGAGATTTATAATATATGAATATTAGGATAATTAATAATTTAGTGGAAAAACACTTAAACGTCGTGATTTTATAATCTCGAAATTCCCGGGATTTCATTTTTAAAAGTCCCAGGATTTTCGGGATTTCCCGTTTGGCATATTTCCCAGTCAGTTTATCATAAATCACATGGAAAGAAAGTACAGCAGTTAATTACAATTTAAACCAAGAAGCATAAATTTCTGAGGAAAAAACAAACAAAACTAAAAAACTCACGTGCACTCAGTTTTTTTACAAAGTCCGATCACCAAGGCAAGGATTTTCATCCACTAAAAATGTGGAAAATATGCACGAAAAAAATATTCCTTGTGAAATTATTTGTTATCCACTAATTTTTTCTTTTTATCGTATTTTAGTATATTTTCATAGATATTTAGAAGTTAAGTTTTTGACAACAAATATATAGGTTCTTGATGACAGAAGTATCGCTTTATGTACTCTAATACAATTTAACAGAATCACGATATCGAAGAATTACAATAATTATAAAGCCTAAGGAACCACTTTTAAACAATAAACATACATATGGGCAATTTCGTATCAAGTGAAACCAACTCAAAAAATCTATTTAGATGAAATTTGCACCAAGTTTAGTACTATTGGATAGTAGGTCAGACACAATCAGTCAAGAACTGCCGGAGTTAGAAGGGGTCAAAGTTGGACACTTTGGTCATACCGGGTTTTTCAAATGAGTGTAACTTTTTACCTATTGATCCTAGCAAAAATTGCCCAAAGGTGTTTAAATTAGATAGATATTTCTTTACTGTTTAAAAAATTGTTTTTTTTTTAATTTTTTTCTAATTTAGTTTTTATTTTTAAAATATTTTTTTATTGTAAAAAAAACACAACTTGTGTTCGAAAAATTAAAAATAAGCTAACTTTTTGCACTTTTAGGACACTTTTCTATAAATTGTTGTGAGCTATGTATATGTCGCCTTTTCATTGAAAAATTACTTCTACCACAGGGTTATCACTTTTACCTACCAAATCGGGATAATGAGTCTACAAAATACTCAGTCTTCTTTGCTCAATATTTAGTCGATTATTTCTATTGGTCCAAGGTGCCACTATGTAACCAATTACATGTTGGTGACCCCAACAGCGTTGCCACTCACTATTTATTTTTCTTACCAATGCACGGTGGTCCCAATGACAAGTTTAGCCCGAAAAAAGTCGTTTTGTGGGATCGTAACATATGTATGTGAGTTTCTGTATGTTTTTGAAATGACAAGTCTCCAGCCTACATACGTTATAAAATTCTTTATTCTATCTACAATAGTATTACTGCAGAGTGCGTCAATAACAGAATAGTCAATATTTTTGCCTTGGATTGTAGACTTGTAAAATAAAGCGAAAACATATTCTACATTATTTGGGGTTTGGATTATAAAATGGAGATATGTATTTTTGTTATTTCTAATATGCATCGATTTTGCATTCCGTTCAGGAAAAAATATAGGTGAAAACTAAGATATATTCGTTTAATTGCTGCAATTTTAATAGTATTATAACATGTGTTAAAGTTTTAATTGTGAATTTAATCCGATTTACCTAAATGTTGTATGTCGTATCATCTATGCTCAAGTAAATGGTAAAAATTACCTGCCTATTTCTACCTGAAAGCTTTCATATCAAAACATTTAGTTGCGAAGTCTATCACCAAAATTGATTTGTTTAATGTTTGTTACTTAGAAGAGACCCAGGAAAAGCAAATATATTGTATTATATTGTTTATTTAAAATTTTTTATGAACATTGGCAGAAAAAAGGATGAAGAATTAAATTTTCATCACCCAATTATCTAAAAAATGGTCCCTGGAAGGAGGAGATTCCAGAATTTCTTTAAAAGTTGGTTAGATGAATTTTTCGTTCTTCCTAGCAAAAAAACTCGGATGACAAAAATGTTGACGGATCGCCAACATCGATATTCGGACGACCTTCCTAAACTATTGGTCCAACACCCACCTTAAAGTATACCAATTTCCTCAGAATCCCAATATGTCCGTCTGTGTGGTTAAGTTTTGTGCGCACGCTACATTTCGCAAATTTGATGAAATGTGGCACATACTCTTCTATTGACCCAAGGACGAAATCAGTCCATTATTTCACCTAGCCTCTATATAACCTCCCCCCCCCCTACCCAACTGTAAACACAACCTTTTATTATAAAAATAATCAACATACTCACTGGTGTAGGGTATCATATGGTCGACCATGCCCGGCTCATACATTCTTACTTGTTTTTATAACTTTGACTAATATTTTCTGCTCTTAGCGAAATATTTAAATACATAAATCAATGCAGCCCTTATGTCAGTTAGTTTTTGTATGAAAAGTGCCACGCCCAGCCAATAAATTTGTTATCGAGAAATTGTTTCTCAAAATCATGCCCAAGAAAGCAAGAATTGAATTTCGGAAGGTGGCTTTATATATCGACTTAGGTCTTTACCACAGTTTTTTATTGACAATAAACTGATTTTCTGTAAAAGGAGTTATATTGCGGTAGTAGGGTCAATTATGGACCCAATCCCTATAATTGGATAAAGATTTCGATTTTTATAAAACTGATTTAACAGACAGTCGGATCGACATGGCTATCTAATAAGAACTCAATATATACAGTGGTGGTCAAAACATTCGGAACTGAAACAACATTTCATATTTTTTATTAATTTATTTTTAAACAGATAATATTTATTTATTGAAATTAGTATAAATGTAAAGATGTACTTCCATATTTATTATTTATTTATTAATTAAAAAATGTTATAAGTTTATCTCAAAATAAATTTAAAAAACAATTAGTATATGTGAGGTAGCCGATATCAAGTGTTCAACACATATGCAACTCGTATTACTTGCATTTCAGATAAGTCTCTAAACACAAAAACGTTTTGTAATATAATAGTAATCGGATTTAGTTTTGAAAATTTATGAGTTTTGAATTTTAAATTGATAAAAAGATTAACTTTTGATTACATTTAAATTTAATATTGCATTGAAAATAGCGAGGACGTATTTTTTCGAAAAAATGGCCAGGAATTAATAAATTCCGAGTCCGAATGAACAATTTTATACAACTTTCGTAACAAAATATTTTTAAAAATAATTTTTCATAAAGTTTAATTTACCCAAATTTACAATTTGCCTTTTAATGAACAAATAAAGCAGCGATAGTGCCAATAAGTAAAGAAAGTAAGAGAAAGTCCTCTAGTAAACATTTTTCGCAATACCGCCAGATTTCATTTAATTTTAATACAATAAAAGTGGGAAAAGCTATTATGCAATATTGAAAATTACATTTTCCGGGACGTTTCTTTATTTTGCCTTCAAATTTGGAAAATATCAGCAGCTGTCCTTCAAATATTTTTTTGATTCGTGTGGTTTCTTCGAACAATTGAAGCTCCAAAGTCCATAATTTTGGCTTTTCTCTTAATAGTTGATGGGCCCAGTGTCTATTGAAATTTTAGTTTTAGGAACCTTAGGAACTGCTGAGCGATTATTAGTCAAAATAATTCGGGTTTTTCAATCCATTTCGTGTAGTTTTTCTAGAGGTCTTTCTTACTTAATGGCATTATCGAATACTTAATTTGTTCATTAAAAGGTAAATTGTTAATTTGGGTACATTAAACTCTATGAAAAATTATTCTTAAATGTTTTTGTTATGAAAGTTGTATAAAATTCTTAATTCGGACTCTGAATTTATCAAATTCTTGGCCCATTTTTCGAAAAATAGGTCCTCGTTATTTTCAATTTATTATTTATTAATTTAAATGTAACGAAAGTTAATTTTTTACAGTTTAAAATTCAAAACTCTAAATTATTAAAAATTAATCCCATTTTATCATATTAAAAACTCTTTTGTATTTAGAGACTTATCTGGAATGCAAGCAATACGAGTTGCATATGTTTTGAATACTTATATCGACTACCTCACATAATATTATTATACCCTACACCACCATAGTGGGGAGGGTATTATAGTTTGTGCTGATGTTTGTAACGCACAAAAATATTGGTCCTACACCCACCTTAAAGTATATCGACTCAGATTACTTTCTGAGTCGATTAAGCCATGTCCGTCCGTTCTGTCCGGCTGGCTGGCTGGCTGTCCATGTAAACCTTGTGCGCAAGGTACAGGTCGCAATTTTTCAGATATTTTTGATGAAATTTGGACCATACGTGTTTTTCGGCCCAATGACGAAGTCTATTGAAAATGGTTGAATCGGTCCATCATTTCACCTAGCCCCCATACAACCCCTACCCCCCGGAAAGGGCTTTTGAGTTCATAATTATGTATCTATATACGTCTTAATAATACTACCAATTTTCATAATTATCGGACTTTATTTGACTCTAGCCTCCATACAAAGTCCCCTTCAGAAAATGACTTGAAGGTCATAATTCATTAATAAACACTAGTATCACGATGAATCCACCATAATACATATATGTAAACGTAAAGCCATGTACCAAAATTTATAAGGATAGGCCCATATTTACCCTTGCCCCATATAACCCTCTCTTTTAGAAAACCACTTTTTTCAACAATATTGTTAAAAATATTTCGGAATTAAAGTAAACAAACTTAAATGCTTGTTATAAATATAATCCACATTTTTAACATACTGAGTGGTGTAGGGAATCATATGGTCGGCTATGCCCGACTAAACTTTCCTACTTGTTTTTTAAATTTGTTTTGAGATAAACTTATTACCTTTTTAAGTTTTAATAATATTGAAGTACATCTTCACATTTATACCAACTTTAATAAATAAATATTAACTGTTCAAAAATAAACTAATAAAAATGTGAAATGTTGATTCAGTTCCGAATGTTTTGGACCACTACTGTATGTACATATGTATATACTTCTGTGGGTCTACCTACTACCCTTACAAACGCGACCAGATATTATAAGTCTGAAGCTAGATATATATTAAGCAAAACTGTGTTCGTTCGTGATCCTGTTTCCTTGCAAAAGGATTTTAAAATTAAAAAAAAAAACAAGTTAGAGTGCTATATTCGGCTGAGCCGAATCTTAAATACCCTTCACCAGCTACTTTTATATTAATAACCTTTTAGTTAATCAAATAATTGTTTAAATAGGGTTTCTCATCTATTTCTAATAGAACAAACAAAGATTTAAATATTTTAAATCTGTTGTAATTGCAAGTGTTTTTACAGTAAACTTTTTGTAAATAAAAGCTATATTTCTGTCAAAATTTGTATCTAAGTATATACATATGAAGCTATTTGTTAATAAGTGATGTGCAATAAAACTGATTTTCGTAAGAGGCTTTGTAGGGACCGCTAGGACCCATATTAATGACCGGTCGTGAAACAATTTAAAATTACATTTTGTATACAAAGTAATATCTGTGTCAAATTTTGAATGGATATCATTGTTTTGGTAATGACCAGGGCAAGGATTTGTATGCAAATGCATGTTTGTAGTCAGTAACTCAAATAACTTTTAAGTAGTTTTCTTTTGAATCATAGAATTTGCAAAAAAATGGCATCGATTTGTAGTTGCATATTTTTGCATATTTTGTATAAATGCATAAATTGCATATTTTGCTTTAAAATGCATATATTTGACATATTTTTACATTTTATAGCATATTTAGCATATTTTTTAATTTTTCGAACAGTAATTGTGTTTTTTGTATTACATATTTTTAAAATTAAAAAAAAATTTGAACAGTAAATAAATATCTATCTAAACTCCTTTGGAAAATTTTTCCAGGACCAATAGGTGAAAAGTTACACTCATTTGAAAAAAACCCTGTATGACCAAAATGCCCAACTTTGATCCCCTCTAACTCTTGTCCACTGTGTCTGGCCTACTATCCAATAGTACTGGTGCAAATTTCATCTAAATCGGGTTTTTTGAGTTGGGTCACTTCCTAGTAAATAATTTTTCAGACATGTCTGATGTCAGAAATTTTCTGAATAAATTCTTATACTTTATCAGAATTTTTAACGAATTTCTAAATTTCCTTTAAACATTTTACAGATTAATCGGCAAACTGTTTGTTAGACTTTCTGCACATTTTCTGAAGTAGTAAACGATTAACATCAGACTTGTCTGCACATTGTCGAAAGAGAATTTCAGTGTTACGACAATTATGGGACTAATCTGCACATTGGCGGAGGACAATTTGTTTTTTTTATTCCTATATTATATTTTGACATAAAGGAGAATAGTCTGTACATTTTCTGAAGTAAAAAAAGAATTATGTCGATAAATCTGCACATAATCCGAGAGAATTGGTTTGTAACTTCGTCAGACAATTAAGCGAATAATATAAATTTCCTTTAGATATTCAGAGAATAGTCTGCACATATTCTGATATTTTTTGCTCGCACTCTGCACATTATCTGAAGGAAATTTTGTTTTTTTTTTTTCTTTAATAAAAACCATGCACAAACCTGTGTGTATTTTGAAATTCGTCATTTGTACTTTAAAAGGGAATTTAATTTTATTTTCTTTTATTTTCTCCAGTTGGTCTTTGGAAATCAAGTAAACAACATCTACATACATATGTGATGATATTGTTTAAATTTCTTTAAACTTTGTTAATACACAAAATTAGCAAAAAATTACATCATTTTTAATGGTTTAATTTTATAATTTTTAAATATATGTATATAATGAACTCTATTTTCGTATATAATATGTAAGTATTATGGTTAATTTTATTAATTTAAAAATAATCTATAAGTTTCTATTATTCATTTATGTTCCCTTAAGAAGTCATGAATAATGGAAGCTTATAAATTAGTATTAAAATTAACAAATTAAACCATAATAAATTATATATATGAAAATAGTTTTCATCAGAAGTT
The DNA here is from genome assembly GCF_015586225.1 of Lucilia sericata. Classification (NCBI taxonomy): domain Eukaryota; kingdom Metazoa; phylum Arthropoda; class Insecta; order Diptera; family Calliphoridae; genus Lucilia; species Lucilia sericata. Next base: position 316,376 of record NW_023994501.1, read on the forward strand.
GATCAGAAGAGTCAGGCGATTTTCTTCTACTTGATCAGACTTTTGTACGTCTGTCGGACATTTTATCAGACATTTATCCGACATCTATCAGAACATTCTTATATTTGATCAGACTTCGCACAAAATGTCGAAAGAATGTCAGACATGGTATCAGCCATTTGTCCGACTTCAATCAAATTTGTTGAAAATTCCTTCAGAATTTCCCCAGGAATTTACATCAGGTCAGGCAAAAATTGTTTAGTGGGTTGATACAAGATCGTTTTGTTGTCAAAAACGTAAGTTCTAAATATCTATAAAAATACGATAAAAGAAAAATTAATAAATAAATTTCACAATGAATATTTTTCGGTACGTATTTTCCACCAATTTTAGTGCATATTTTCCCATTTTAATGAGTAATGTGAATTTAAGTGATATCTGGGAGGGGACCTATGGCCAAATATGGGCCGATCGTGAAATTTTTTTTTTAAATAAAATTTTTGTAAACTAATATTAATATTTGTATGGATACCATTATTTGGTAATGAGTTATGTGCGTTTAAGTGATTTTTGGTTGGGGACCTTGTATGGGATCTATGACCAAAAATGGATCGATCGTTAAAAAGTTTTACAGTATCATTTCTATATATACTGCTGGCCAAAACTAAAGCAACTAATATTATATTTATGTAGAATGGTGCATAAATGTTCACGCTGAAGATATTTTATAACTATTTTTATACCATCCACCTCCATCAGTGTTGATATAGGGTATATGTATATAACTTCGTCATTCCGTGTGTAACACCCAGAATATTCATCTGAGACCCAACAAAGTATATATATTCTTGGACCTTATAAAATTCTGAGTTTATCTAGCTATGCCCTGTCCGTCGTCTGTCTGTATAAACATTCTCACGATAACACGAAGCAAACAGAAATTAACGAAATTCACCCAAAATACTATTCTCCTAGGCAGTTTTGTATTGAAAATGAGCAAAATCGGTCACATCGGAAAAAGTTATGAATCAAAATTTGAAAAACTCCGAAGAAATTAAGCTATTTCATGAAAATAATCGCACATTTGTTTCTATACAAGTGCTCTTGTTGAAAATTGGCGGTATCTTGTTGAATATTGGCGAAATCAGTCCACAATTTCATATACCTCCCATACAAATGTACACATTTCCGGAAAATGAGTTTTTTGTTAATAACTTTCGTTGGAATGTCGACACCTTCACAAAATTTTACAAATTAAAGTTTTATGTCAGTAGAATTCATCCAAAGGAAAAATTTCAGGATTGGTACATAATTGGTCATAGCTCCCATACAAGGTCCCCTTCAGAAAATCATTTAAACGTACATAACTCATTATCAAATAATGATATTCATTCAAAATTTGGCACACATATTACCTTTGTATACAGAAATGTTATTTTAAAATTTTTCACGATGGGTCCATATTTGGTCATAGCTCCCATACAAGGTCCCTTCCGAAAATCACTAAACGCACATAACTCATTTCTAAATTAAAATATCCACACACAATTTGGTGCAAGTATTGCTCTTATATATAGAAATATTACTGTGAAATTTTTTTTCTGATCGGTTTATAATTGGTCATAGCTCACATACAAGGTCCCCAACCGAAAATCACTTAAACGCAGATAACTCATTACCAAATATTGATATCCATACATTTAGCACAACTATTGCTCTTATATACATAAATGACACTATAAAATTTTTCACGATC